>NC_056730.1:816311612-816611612 GCF_019279795.1 Protopterus annectens
TCTGATGTAAATCAATACTGAGAGTAAATTCAGTACCCCACTTACTTTCGTTCAGGTATTGAATGAACTCCAATAGATATGTTTCATCACCACACCAAATTAACCAACAGTCATCAAAATATCTTCTCCATATATCTATTTTGGGCAAAAAGATATTATCTGAGTTGTCATAAATGAGCAACTCCTCCAAATAACCCATAAACAAATCGGTATATATGGGGGCAAAAGATGCCCCCATAGCTGTTCCTTGAACCTGCCAATAACAGTCTCCTTGAAAATTCAGAACATTTTTAATTAACATATGTTCTGCCACGCATATTAGTAATGTGTTAAAACCTGGTGGATAAATATCCACTTTCTCCAACCAGTATTTAATGGCTTCTAAACCAGCCCAGTGAGGAATACTGGAATATAATGCCGTCACATCTAATGTGCACAACAGCCAATCTGTCTCCAACTGAGAGTCTGATATTATTGTAAGAAATTCAGTCGTATCCTGAATTCTTGATCTAACTAACCTTAATAGAGGCTGTAAATGTTGAGTCAAGAAGACTGAGATGGGTACAGTAAGGGAACCAATGCCAGACACAATCGGCCTCCCTGGTGGTCTATCCAAATTTGTATGGATTTTGGGTAACAAATACAGGATTTGTTTCTGGGGATCATCAACTACCAATTGTTTAGTAGAGGGTGAGATCACTCCCTCTTCACATTCCAACTCAAGAAATGAATCAATCTCTTTTTTTAAAACAAATCGTGGGGTCAAGTGGCATGAACATGGAGCAGACTACTCTCCAGGACTAAATGAAACTATTAACATCAAGTGTTTTCTTCAGTTACAAAGGCTTTGATGTAGTGAGCCAAGTTGTTCACAAAATGGGCTTTATTTGATGAAACACTATGTAGTAGTTTGTTATTATTGATTATTATATATACACATTTTCATGGTTTTATACATATACAATGTTAAAAAATTTTGTAGTGTATTTTTAAATTTTCTTGACATCACAATGGCTGTTTAAATAATTTATTTGAAGCATTTTGTCATTGGATGATTTTTTGCACATGACACGTATTTAAAGGGTGGTTTCAAGTTTTTGTATTTACTCTGATGAAGTTGGTAGTGTTTTATTAAACGAACGAAAGCTTATAAGTTTTGTGGTTGGGTTCCTTCCTGGTCTTAAGTTTGGAAGAAGTAACTGAACAAAACTTAGGGTCTGGGGGCCACTAGAAGCCACAGAGTTTTAGACATTCCAAAGTGCATCACAGAGCTGTTTTTTTTCAACTTTTTGATCCAGTGATGGCTTGAATAAAAATCATGAATCAGGAAAGGACTCCAGTCTTATTTTTTCTTTCGAGGAAAATGTTCAAAGCTAACAAAATAGTAGTTCGCAATAAAGTGACAGGCCAAATGCATGCAAAGATCTATAAATCCTGTCGGAAATAGTGCCTGCCTAGTTAACCCTCAAAAAATAAGTTACCTTCTGTGTACCCCTCTAGTGTTAAGATTATGAAGAAAGTAAAGGCACAAATGGCCCAAGACATATATCATATAGCTGAGGGTCTGGGGAGGAAATCAGAGCACCTGGAGAAAAAACTGCACAAAGACAGGGAGCATAGGCAGACTACATACAGAAGGAATCATAACCAAAACCTCAACCAAGAAAACCAAGCACTGTCAGACATTTGTGTATTGACATCACGCTCAGTCTGCCCTGATCATCACATACAGTCACTTATTGGATAGAATGCTGATGTTTGTGGTGAAAAGTGAAAACAAAAATAAGGCCAGCTTTCTATTTATGATACACAGCAATCCCTCTCTGATGCATGAAGTCATTTTAATCACTGACAAACCCGCATCCATGAATTCTAGCCACTCATATCACTTTGACTGTATACTTAACTCTGATTGAGATGAAATGAATGCATAGACAAATAGCTACCACACAGGAATGTATCTTCTCAATCAAATGTTGTCAGAATACAGTGTGAAATGCATTGCACCCCCCCTCCCACATACCTCTTAACCCCTTAGTTTAGAGAAAGCTAAAAAAATAATGGAAGATGACGAAGCAAAATCAGGGGCAGAAGTGAGCTGAGAAGATGCAATCCTGTGTGTGCCCTTATATACTTAAAGTGTTGTCAGAACAGGATTTGCATTATCATGCATTTTCCTAATACTAAGTCTTACATTCAAGTATCTATACTTAAAGTGTTGTCAGAACAGGATTTGCATTATCATGCATTTTCCTAATACTAAGTCTTACATTCAAGTGTCTATACTTAAAGTGTTGTCAGAACAGGATTTGCATTATCATGCATTTTCCTAATACTAAGTCTTACATTCAAGTATCTATACTTAAAGTGTTGTCAGAACAGGATTTGCATTATCATGCATTTTCCTAATACTAAGTCTTACATTCAAGTGTCTATACTTAAAGTGTTGTCAGAACAGGATTTGCATTATCATGCATTTTCCTAATACTAAGTCTTACATTCAAGTATCTATCAGCGATAATGGAGATCACTGTAAGTAGAGGTCAAGAATGCTGATTCCAATATGCAGATGCCAGTATAATACCTTTGTTATTGTTTAGTTGCTTAAAAAGATAGTAGAGCAACAACAGCAATTATTTCATCAACATGCAGTTTCTGAATATTAAAAAGTGTAAAACACTAATGCCTGTAATCCTCGTTCAGTTACCAGAATATTAAAAATGTTATGAGGGACAGGGCAAATAATATGAGGCAAAACTGAGGACAATGGAAGTTGATAGAACAAAAGGTTTTGCATCCACATACATTTTCTGAATGATACGTGAATATGACTTAGAAGGAAGTAGCACACCAGAGGTGACAGCATCATATACTGATTTTTTTAAGTTTGCTTGATGGGTTTTTTTTTTGTCTGATGTTACTTTCATAAAATACTGTTTGTGTTAAGGTTTAGAATGTTGCACACATACATACATGCATACAAATATTTCAAGCACAGGCATTAATGCCCTTCTAGCCTGCCAATATACCAAAACACATGTTCCCATACTAAGTTTCCAGGCTGTTCTTAAATATATCTAAACTAGTACTTGTTTTAATGTAATCTGGTAGTCTGTCCCATGCATCAGCTACTCTGCAGAGAACCAATTAGCACACTTCTCATTCCTATAGTATCTTCTACATAGGTTGTCTGATGATTCTGTAGTACTTTTTGATAACCCCAAACATTCCCAGAGGTAGTTGTCTCTAAATGCCCTATATACCTGAATAAGATCTCCTCTTAGATATCTGTAAGAGACACTGTACAAGTTCAGATATTTTAGTCTTTCATGATGACTTAAAATTTCCCATCCATGGATGTCCTTGGTATAGTTCCACTGTACTCTTTCCAGTTTACTCATGCTTGTTTTCTTATAGGGTTTCCAGATTGTTATTCCATACTCAAGCTTGGGTCTAATGTAGCTAACAAACAATGGCTTCATCATTTTTGATTTCCTAGACTTTATAAATCTTTTTATACAACCTATATTTCTATAACTATAATTAACCAATTGGTTGATATGAATTGAAAAACTCATTGCTGAATCTACCCATATTCCCAGGTCCTTAAATGAGTCTACAGTTTCAATAACTGTGTGTTGTATTAAATATTCACCTTTCAATTTACGTCTCACAAATCTCATATGCTTAGTTTTTGATGTATTTATCAGCATATTATTCTCCTGTGCCCAAATGGTCAATTTAGTCAAGTTATTTTGCAGACATGCCTTATCTGTAACACCTGTAATCAGTTTACCCAACTTCAGGTTGTCTGCATATAGACATTAGATGAAAAGGTTAGGTCTGAAAGATGCAATCTAAACAAGTAAGCCAAAATGGTCAATTTAGTCAAGTTATTTTGCAGACATGCCTTATCTGTAACACCTGTAATCAGTTTACCCAACTTCAGGTTGTCTGCATATAGACATTAGATGAAAAGGTTAGGTCTGAAAGATACAATCTAAACAAGTAAGGGCCTAGGACAGAGCCCTGTGGGACACCCTGACTATAACCAAGGATTTCACCTCTCCAGTTGGTATATGATACTTGCCATGTCCTATTTGTAAGCAATGCGGCTATCTATCTTATCAAGAGTACATCAATACCTAGTTGTACTAATTTATTGATCAATGTTTTGTGTATGACCCTGTCAAATGCTGAAGTTAAATCTATATAAATTACATCACAGCAAAATTTTTCATTTATAGTTGTTATTATATTGTTATAGAACATCATGTTACAGGTGATAATAGATCTATTTTCAACATATGCATGCTGATATATGGTTTCAATAACTTATGGAATATTACCTTCTCCATTATTTTTCCACAACATGAAAGTAGACTTAAGGATCTGTATGACTTTGGGCTTGTCATGCTCTCCTTTCCCTTAAAGACACGTTTAATAAACGCATTTCTCCAGTCTTGAGGAATCATCCCATATTTATATGACTTAGTGAATAATAGATATAATAGTACTGTAAGCTCTTGTTCAAGTGTTCTCAGGTCATTGTTACTAATTCCATCTCCTCCCTGTGCTTTGTTTGGATTCAGTTTGTGCAGTTCTTTTTCAATATAATCTAATTTGATTACAGTATCTGGCGATACCTGGATGTCACTAGGACAACTTATCTTCCGTTTTGTGGAGTCAAACTGTTTTGCATAAGATTTTGTAAATATATCTATAATCTGCTGTGTCTGAGAATAAATTTTAGAATCTGCACGCACACTATCAATTTGTGTGTCTTTATTCCTTCCACATCTTATGTATCTATAAAAGGTTTCCAATTATGGTCAATATCTTTATACAAATTTTCTTCTAATTTTTCTTCATCTTGTCTCCCACTATGCTTAATCTGTTTGTCCAGCTTGTTTATTTCAAATTTCAAAGTTGTAGTTCAACCTCCCTTTCATTTCTTATATTTTTTGTCTCTCACCTTAATCAGATATCTTATTCTTATGGAAATATATCCTCTTGATGTTGTATGCCTAGATCCTGAAGTTAAAACTTTTTTTGATTTTTTTGTACTCAAGGAATTTCTGTTTCAAAACTTTTCACATTCCATCTGCAGTTTTTCCACTGAACACCTCACTCCAGTTAGTTTTACATAGTGACTGTTTTGTTTCTATATGATCTGTAATTAACCTTCTGTTCATTGGTTTAGATTTCAGTTTGGTAGAATTATCTAGCAACAAATTAACCTTAATAACTCCATGATCATTGCACATCAATGGTGGTAAAACTTGAATTGAAATAACAGTAATTTCTTTAGGAACACAAACAATGTCTAGTATGTTCCATCCCCTGGTTGTTTTTTTTTTTTTTTTTTTACAATCTGAAGCAATTGTCTCATAATTATCTTTAATCCCTATCATAACATCTCCGCCTGATTTTTTTTATTAGAATGTCTATTACAGTAAAAACATTTATACCCTGACAGAGCTTGTTTCTAGTCATTGTTCTTTAACCATGTTTCACAAATAATAACATCAATCTTGAATGTAGCAAATTTTCCAGTAAAAAAAAAATATTATTAATGCTCCTAGCATTAACAACCATCAAAGATGAATCAAATGTTGCTATCTGTGAGCTGTTAAATTTTTGACCTGACAAAAATCCTGCCTAGTTTTTGTCAAATATTGCAAAATATCTGCTGCAAAAATTCTCTTCCCTGATCTTGATAAATGCACACCATCCTGTTTGAACACATCTGCCCAAAACTAGGCTTGGATGCTCTACACATTTCCATTTTTTTAAAACAGGACATTTTTTCCGTGTGAAAAATTATATTAAAATATTGCATTCATACAGCTAATGGACTAATATGTAAATAGCATTCTTCAGTGTATACTTCACTGTCAACTAAAGTGTATGGGCAGTTTAAAAATGTTGTAGTTAAAATAACATTGAAACTGTATATTTTCAGTAGTGTATAAATGCTTGCAGTAGCACATGATTCTTGTCTCTTATAGTTAATTCAACAGTTGCAAAGAGTTAATAAAAGAGTTCTAAATCATAAATACAATTCTGTAATTGCAAAAGAATAAATTAATCAAGTTAAAAAAATAAAACTAAAGCAGACACAGCTCATTATTGATTAAATATTTTCACAGAATGGTCTGCAAAAGAAAAAAAATTGTTAAATACATTCAGGTTTGGTAGTAATACTTTAATATCATTGTATTAACTATGTAAAATTGCATTTTGACTTGTATCAAAAAAAAAAGACTAAAGGTTTTGTTTCTTAATGTTTAAAAACAGAGGGAATTGTTGGATATTATAGCAATAACCCATGCCTGGGTGTGGGTAATGCTAAATTTACCCACGGTTGGCGTGGTTTGGTCCCGAGGTGAGCCGAGGAAAGTACCAAATAACGGTAACTTAGATACGGATTAAATGTTATTATACTTATTTTATTGCATGATGACTATTAACTTTCTTAAATAAATTTTCTATATATATAAAATTGCCTGCCCTTCAACGCGCTGTCTTGGTGCCATTCCGCATTGTGCGATCCGGCTACGCATCCGCGGTATCAGAGCTGCTGAGCAAAGATCTCCAGAGAGTTGCTCTCATTTGTCTGATGAGTTTATTTTAATGATAGCGCTATGTTAAAATAAACAAACATGCATTAAACCGAGCAAATTAAAAATCCGCATGTTAAACCTAAACTTTAAAACATGTTTAAGATTATTTGGAGATCTTTCTTCTCGAAATGCTAAGCCTCGCTTAACACAAACAGCGTTTACTAACTATGTTAAATAAGTTTAAGATAGGTTTAAAATAAAAAGAGCAGTTTCTTTAAAAATTAACAATTAAAAGCTGTCTTAAAATGATTTTTAATATTAAGAAAAAAAAGATTAAAAACGAAGAGTTATTAGAAAAAAAGAAAACCAGTTGGACGCGCGCTTATTTATTTTACAATCGGGTTTTAGGCAATCGGGGTAAATGCGCTTGGGGATCATGGTATAATATGAATATAAGGCTGAAATTAACGCTGTTGTAAATATGCTGAAAGAAAAAGTTTGCTTGAATATATGTATAGAGTTTGAAATGTGCATTCATACTATATGTATAACAGACAGGCTTCTCTTCACAGCATCAAAAAGAAAATGCCTAACAAAGCAATACTGGAAAACAAGCATTACATGATTTTCTCATGTTTGCAGAACAAATATCTATTAACAGACATCCTTTTTTATAAATTCAGCAATACTTAATGTTTTTTCTATAGAAACAGCTTATACAGATGTTTCCTTTCAGAATGGCATCCTCACATCAGCAAAAGTGCTTAAATCACAAAAGGACAATAGAAAAGTCTAAAGACAGACATTATGTGACTTCCCACAGAAGGCCAGAAAAACATACCAAGAGAAAATAACAATCTCTGCGCGTGACTAGCTCTCTATATAGCAATTGTATTAGTTCAGTTATGTGAGAGAAGGACAGAGAGAGGTATTTTGTATTTGTCATCATTCATATCTGTAATGAAGGAAAACTTTGTAAATATATGCTACATATCTGACAGACTACATGTGGTTTGTTATAAAATAAGTTATTTGTGCTTATAGCTGCAAAATATATTTCTTTATCAGTGTGCAATTTGAAAGGCGTGGTGCTTTAAACAGACTACAGATGGAGTCATGCAAAGCTATGTGTCTCTGTTTCAGCAGTTAACAGCACAGCAAAACTGTGTGTCTTAAGATTTTGGATCCAGCAGGCATAGGAGCAGAGCACGCAAATTAAAATAATTATTTCAGTAGGCATTTACCCCCCAAAATTTTTTCATTCACGGTGACCGGGCTATCCTTTCTGTATTGTGAAAACTATGCCCTAACACCAGTACAAGCAATACTATCTAAAAGGGATGTCAGTTCCCTACTAACAGTCAGAGAATCCTTGTGGATGACATCATTTGTACCAACATGAATAAAAATGGATTTGTATTTCCTTACTTTAAGGTGTTTCAGGGCTTGTCTCACGTCTTCTTTTTTTGCTCCTGACAAGCATAACACTATTCGATGTTCATTATCTTCTCTGCAAATATAAGTATCAGTTCCTCTAATAACTGAATCTCCAATTACAAGAATATCTTTGATGGCCAGCTCTGAAGAATCTTCAGCTTCTAATAGAATAATATCTGCTCTATCAATTGTTACAAAGGATACATTTTCATCACCATTAGTCTTATTAATTCCACTGTTTTCATTGTGTATTAAATTCTCATCCAGCTGGTATTGTAAATCCACAGCTTGAGCCATGTAGTCAGCATCTGTCTTTCTTTTCTTTTTTTCTTACAGTAATGTTCTTCAGTCCTCCCACGTTAAATTTTGATTTCTTCCTTTTCACCTGCCTCTTGCCTCTTTTTTTACCTTCTCTGTTAGAAAAATGATGCCTTTTTCTGTAGACTGAAGGTTTTCTGATAGAAAAATATCATCATTTCCAGTAACCTGTATTTTACATAACAAAGCAGTGTACTTTTAACTACGTATTCTCTTTCCTTTGCAGTCATTAGTCGGTTTCTTTTTCTTCCTTGTTATTTGTTGAGAACTTCTTCTTTACTTTCTTTTTTTTTGTTTCCTTCTAAACAAACTGGATCCTCAGATTGCTGAGTACTTGCATCCAGAATTCCAAAGTTGTCAGGGGCATTGTCTTGTTTCATAGGGGTTGAATGATCTTTGCAGACAATAGATGCAACATTTTCTAAATGTGTTATATTTCTTTTTTGCCTAACATTATTTAGGTCACCAGGCCAGTCATTAATATATGATGCAACAGTTCTCCAAGCCATGCCAATTACACAAGTGCAATCATCATTATTAAGTCTAGATTTACTTCTAACAATGGTAAGCAAATCACCCATCTTTTGACACCAGGAACACAGATCACCAGTGTTATCAGCTGTTACCTTTAAATATGCATAGCATTTATTACACTTGTTGTGTCTTTCGGCTTTCCCGGTTAGGGGTCGCCACAGCGGAACTCCGGTCCGCTAATGATTGGCAGTTGATTTTTACATGCTAAGTTGCCAGCCCTAACGCACAACCTTCAACGAAGGTACACCCATTCACGCATGTCTCTACGCAGAAGACGCTCTAGCTGAGAGTCGAACCGGTCAGCGTCTTACTGTGAGGCGACAACGCTACTCCAGCACTAGATATTTGTGTATTAGCAAATCATTAACTGCATACTCATTTAAGGAATCAACAAATAAAATATAGTAAAAGAAAAGAATAATCAAAATCAGCAACCACAGAATTCAAAGAGAACTTAAATCAACTTCTATAACACAAAAATCACATCAGCAATATACAACTAAATAATAAAGTACAGTAAAGTTGTTCTGACCATACAAGTTCTGCAAGCCAGACAAAAGTTGTAATTCCTTTACATTGCTATCGCTCGCAGTCGCACTTCTTTTTAACAGTAAAGATCAATAAATCACAAACCAAGATAGGATTGTTTAGATATGCTCAAGATAGCAGTGTTAGAGCAGCAGTGTGCACATGTCAAACACTGCTATTGCCTAAACATTCTTAGCAGTATGCAAACACATTACCACAGTCCAGTGTTCTCTATTATGACCTCTCTGTCATTATCTAGTTACTGCAGTTCTCAAACATTTGCAGGAAAAAAACTCACAAACATTATGAGAAGAAGGTCAAAATATGATCTAAAATAGGAGACATTCTGCAAAAACACTAGAGCAATTGGGAGCATTAGAGCCCCCTACAAATATAGGGTTCCTATCAGTTCATCGAAACTTCAGCAGTTCAGACACCATATGTTCGAACTGTGAAGTTCGAAAACTGATTATCGCAAAGGTGCAGAACACCGAATTCTTTCCCAGGGAAAGAATTCGGTGGGCCGTTTCTGTGGCTTCGTGATTTTCAGCACTGTGGTGGAAAGTTACAGGTTGGGTTCAGGTAAGTGTGTGATTGTGTGGATGTTAGGGTTAGGGCGCGGGTTAGGTGAATTAGGGTTAGGGCGCGGGTAAGGTGGATGTGCGATAGTGACAGACTTTAGGGTTAGGGCGGGATAGGTGAGCTAGGGTTAGGGCGCCGGTCAGGTGAGTGTGCGATAGTGATGGACCTTAGGGTTAGGGTTTAGGTTAAGGTAAGTGGATAGATAGTAGTGTATGTACAGTTTAGTGTAGGGTTAGATGTAGGATTTTAAGTGTATGTGTGTGGGTTGCTGTTTTTTGGTGTGCTTGTGTTGTGTGTGTGTTTCTTGGAACAGCATTTTTTTTCCCTGGAAAAAACATCACTGTTCTAAGCCTTCGATGGTTTTGCATTTCAAGGTTAGAAGTTCAAACATATGGAGTTCGAACATCTGCTGTTTCAACAAAGTGATATAGACCCCAAATATGTACACATATTCTTCATTTACAGACAGAATGACACTTATGCACACACACACACACACACACACACACACACACACACACACACACACACACACACACACACACACACACACACACATGCATGCACAAGAAGACACGTGCATGCAAACACACATACAGATGTGATCATCAATTACAGCCTCTGGCACGATCGTGACTGTATACCTCACAAGTATAACATGGATGAAATGAATGAACAGAAATATGTAACTACCACACAGGAATGCATCGTTTCAGCTCATTGCTGTTCAGAATGCTGTATGCACTCCACTGCAAACAAACATGCTCACATATGCACACACGCTCACATGTGCGCGCGCACACACACACACACACACACACACACACACACACACACACACACACACACACACACACACACACACACACACACACACACACCTCAACCTCTGAGATTGAGAATGAAAGGAGCAAAAATAATGGGGGACAGAGGACCAAAATCAGAAGTGAATACCACTCTTTTATATTTACAAAGTTGCTAGAATAACAAGCTTTACTTTTGCATGCTTTGTTTTAGAATGGTACTATGTCTAAAACTCACATCTGCCATTATTTACTAAGTGCAATCCTCACTAATTTTATCATCTTGACACCTGCTGTTTAGAGATGCTGACATGCTTTTTTGACTGCAGCTATTTTGACTTCTTCCTGAGCTGACTGTGCCATGAATCTTTCCTTGAATTCCCATGTTTTTGTTCCAGTAAACTTGCATGTCTTCAACCTAGACTCTGTTGACCTTAGAGCTTGTGGCCACCAGTAGTTTATTCTGGGAGTTGAACATTTCACTTGTGATGATTTTATAATCTCTGATTTGACCCTATATGTTGATAAGTTTCAAAAAAGCGATATGGTAATGTTATGGAGCAAATGGATCATAAGCATATATTGTCAATGTAGATTTATGTTGATTATTACTATTGTCATTATCAACTCATGCAAATTTTTGTTAATTCCACTAGTAACATTTTTTCACTACTGTGCATTTTTTTTTCATTTTGTCATGGTTTATTTTCTCAAAAAATTCATTCATTCATAGTCTATGGGTGGAATTCAATGAAGCCTACACAGAGTGATTTTCCATGTAGGCAGAGTGGCATGGATCTAACATGGAAACCAGCAGCCGTGTGATCCAGTAAACAGAGCAGAGGGTTGTGCATGAGTGTGCGGATACGGAAGTGTTTGTGATATGCAAATTACCTCATAAGCAGGTAAAATGCATTCAAATGAGGGTGGTTTGCGATCCAGGAAGCAGATAGGTATCTGCACAGAAGCTGTGCTGGTGTCAGAAATGTACACAGAAAATACCCATGTACAGAAATGTAAAAATTGAACAGACGCTGTAAAAGCCCAAGTAGAAGGCCAGAAATGTCATTGTAGGCACAGATTTGTGCAAAACTATGCCCTGTGAGTCCAAAAAGTAATGCAAAATAATATAAAATAATATTTTTAATACCCATATTATGTTTGTGCATCTCACTGCAACACCCAAACATGCTGTTATGCAAAAAAAAAAAAATTTAAATGTTTAAAAACTAAAAATAAAACATATGTGAAAATAATGCATTATAGTACCCTGCATGCAGTATGTACAATGGTAGATATCAGTGGTTGCTAAGGAGGCAGGCCCTGGAATAGTAAAGTATCCAGGTTATGTGCAAGGATCTGTATGCAAATGAGCTGGGGTTACCGAAGAGCAAAAATGGGTGACTGTGTCCACAGCTAAAACCCGTGTAGGCCCAGAACTATGGGGTCTATATCACCACATCGAATGGTGATAAGTTTGAATGCCTTTTGTTCATAGGTTCATAGATTAGTACTAGGCTAACTGCCCTTGTGAGCCATTTTAAGCCTAGCTAATTATCCCTTGTGAGACTCAAACTCTGCACTTTGTGTTTGTAAGGCAATCACCTTAACCATTAGGCCACCCACCCTTGTTTGAACATAAAAGTCTGAAAACCCTAAACAGCAAACTCACGGAACAGTGATTTTTTTTTTCCCAGGAAAAAAAATCTCTGCTCTGTGAAAAAAAAAATCACAACTTTAAAACAAACTAAAGTGGGGGGCTTCACCCCCACACCCTCCAATATGGGGGTCTGTGCCCCCCACACCCCCTACTTAAATATACCAACTCTGAGATTGCACTACAATGGAGGAAATAGCAAAGCCTCAAAGATGGCCCACCAATTTTTTTTCCCTGGGAAAAAATTGATATTCCATAACTTCGCGGTTTAGGGCTTTTGGACTTTTCGGTTCGAACAAAAGGCATTCGAACTTATCACCATTTGATGTTGTGATATAGACCTGAACCATGTTGATGTCAGTAGAACAGGTAGCTGACATTAAAAGGGAGTGTGTCACTAGAAGTTTAAGTGGACTGGAGCTCAGCAGTGCCCATTTGCTCTCCGCTCAGCTCTGCTATGCAGAGGGGGTTGTCTAGTACTGCTAAGCTTTGTTTAACTGCGGGGTGTATGTTTTAGCTGGTTTAAGCTATGCTGAGCATGCCGTACATGGTGGTGTGTCCAGACTGCTGAGCAGTGTTTACACCAGCTCCATAGGTTTGCATAACACACCACAATGCTTATCAGTGAAAAGATTAAAAAAAAAAAGAAATACCCTGGGAAAGCCAATCATGTATAAATGACTGATAAGCCCTGTTCCACTGATACTGGACCATTCACACCCCTCAACTGTATACCTGGCAAATGGACTGCATCATAGTTAGACAATCACATAGGCTGCATCTGCAGCACACCACTATAAAGTATGCATACACCCTTCAATCTGATTTTTCCCGCATACTCTGCACCATTGGCATACACACTTGGGAATTTTAACTGACAGAATGCTAGAGGCTGCTGCTGCTGTACTACATCTCTATGTGCTAGAGGCTGTCAGTGCTGATGCTGATGCTGATAATAGGCCTAGTCTGAGAAGGAGAAGAGTGTTCAGGCCCAGGAGCAACATGAGCTGGAGATTGTACAGCGCTACACGGTGGACAGTGACATACTACAAGAACTCACCAAGCGTGTATGTGTGTACAAGTGTGCGTTAAAAAGACCCCCCCCCTCCCCAAATGCATATTTATCTGACATCCATGTACTGGTATGCAGAGGCTGCCACAATGACTGATACAGTAGTACCATGATGAACACAGGAGGCTTACCTGGATGCTCTTCTGCTGTGGAAGCTGTGGCACCTACCTCCACAACCTATGGCGTGATGGATGCTTGGGAGCTGGTGGTTGATCCCAGGTTCACCAGGGATTCCTCTGTGACCAAGAGTGGCTGTTGTGCTGCAGGGTCTCCACCGGGGGCAGCATGGTCCCTGGCCACAGCAGCGGCCCTTTGCCATGCAGCATTTATTATATCTGTCTTACAGTGTTGGACCTGCTCATAGCTTCTTTCCTGTAGCCCTACTTGGTTTACTGCTGTGACGAGGTCAGCCCACAGTGCAGCACATTGCTCACGATTCTGGCAACTCCTGGACAGCAGTATGTTGTGATGCAGTCTGAGGGCATACAGGATCACATAATTTTTCATAGCTGAAAATGGCAGGTGCCTCCATCTATACATCCTTTCTGAAAGACAAGAAGAGAGGAACACATCCCAGGACCACATACATTGCTCTCCACTATGTACACACCCTGCACATCCAAATTGGCCTGCACTATCCTCCACTAGCTCCCACATCATATGCTGCCATCTATCAACATAGTATATATGTGGCTATCTGCAACATAGTGGCGATACTGGTTATGTCCCTGTGTGCTGTGACAGAGTGTGTTATATATCTCCACTCCCATTAATGCTGTCTACTGTGTTGTGTCCCCCTATGGGCAATGTCCCAGTACCAAGTCATACAGCCACTGTTGGGCAAATAGGTGAGTGTTGCTACAAGTATATGGGGACAGTCCATCAACATCCATGTGACACAGTGGCAGACAGCACTGCAAATGTGCTGTAGGGTATCTTATTTATTTATTTATTTACATTTCTTTACCAGGAAATTCCGACTGGACGCAGGTCCTTTTTCAGCGGATGCCCAGGGAGAAAAGCTCCACATCATGTTCATGATAAATAGAGATACAAACTTGCAGCAATAGTAAACAACATTACAGGTTGTTGGCTTTAATACAATAAGAAGATATTGATTATCAACAGTATATACAGTAAATGTTGCAAGTTAAGATAGTTTCTTTTCGTTTATAATATTAGTAACAAAGTTGTCAGACAAGATGTTAAAATATGTAAAGACAACTAGCTATTTCTGACTGTGGTTAGTAGTGGCAATAGTATAGTTGGGTTAAGAGTCTAGGTGGGGGGGAGGTAAGGGTTGGGGTGTTAGTCTGGATTAGAACAAGGACAAAGCCAGTGCAAATTTAAGTGGAATTTGAGTGCAGTCTTGAAAAGGCTGCTGGAAGGTGGAGTAGTTATAGAGAGTGGAAGATTGTTCCAAAGTTTAGATATGTTACATGAAAATATGGCTTCTCCTGCTGAGTTTTTGGGTTTGATAACAGGGAGTTGATTTTTGTTGCTTGATCTTAGGGACCTAGTGGGGTGATAGGGTTGGAGAAGGGTTTGAAGGGAAGGGATGTTAAGGGGGTGGTTAATAAGTTTATGAGCGAGGGTGAGTTGATTAAAGTGAAGGAGTTGTGGGAGTTCTAGCCAGCTTAGTTCTTTAAGGGAGATTCAATGATGGCTGCGGTAGGAGGTTCCAGTGGCAAATTTAGCAATTTTGTTGTGACAAGCATCCAGTTTATGTAGGTCTGTCTGTCTAAGGTTGGTAAGTATGGGGGATGCATAGAGTAGGGTGGATAGTAGCTGGGAATTGGCTATGGAGATTCTAGCTGCCTTGGTTAGGAATTGGTGGCTTCGATATAATGCACCAAGTTTCTTGTGAACTTTTTTTATTGTGAGAGATATGTGGATGTTAAATCTAAGTTTGTTGTCTATTTCCACACCGAGTAATCTTGTGTGTTCTGATGGAGAGATGATAGTATTGTCTTTGGCAAGAATGTTGAAGTGGGGGTGTTTTGGGTGGCTTTGGAAGGCTGGAACAGGAGAAGTTTTGTCTTACTTGGGTTGAGTAGGAGCTGGGCATTGGATAGCCAGCTTTCTACACAATAGAATGATTCCTGTGTGATTTGTTGTAGTTCTGGTAGAGTGGGGGCAGAGCAGATGAGAGTAGAGTCGTCTGCATACTGTATAAGAGATGCTTGTGTTGTGGCAGTATGTAGGTTGTTAGTGAAAAGAGAGAATAGCAGAGGGCCAAGGATCCAATGGATCCAAGGGGCCAATCTTCCCTGTAAGGTGTCCAACTTCTGCAGTAAACAAATGTTTGCAGAATGTATACATGTGCCTGATATATGTGAACCCTTTGCCAGACACATGTGGATGTCTGGAAAATGGTTAGCCAATACTTAATGGTTGACCTTAGAATGTGGGGAATCTGGCTGTCACACATCAGAACCCTCAAAAAACAGTTATGCTACAGTAATATCTGTTGCTGTATTCATTCCCTTACTTTGTATGATCAATATGTATACTCCGTTGCTGAGGTCGGGGCTGTGTCCCTCCACTACTATTGGCTATGACCTGAAGTCCTGCTGTACGGGAGTCACCAGGTATGCTAGCCATAGCTCTCATGCAATGAGATACGAATGTCAACTAAACACTAGCTAGTCAGAGTACATCAGGGCCAGTCAGGGCCTGTACAATGTTTGAAGTATTGCTGTGTGACATTCACAGACTGAGAGGAGCTGAATGATAGTACATCATGTGATATTTCAGGAGTGTCCACCATTATGTACTGCCATTATTGTCTAACAGACAATACAGTAGCATTCGTACAGGAGCCAACTATTGTAGAAGAGAGTGAGAGGGCCAGAGCTGTGATTTACATCACAGCAGGCAGAGTTGAACGGCATGCCTGTAGGTGCTGGACAGCAGACTATCACCGACATGTCATTCCCAGAGATGTACTAGGGGCCTACTGTTGTAATCCTTATACCCCATAACTGCATCCTCCCATCTGCTTCCTATTAAATGGGGAGTTCTAGTACATACCTGGTAGAGTACTTTACTCCATTTTGTGCAGAAACCCTGAGGAAAAATGCTTCTGAAATCACAGTCTGTCTTGGTAAAGCAAGTCACAGACCTGTTTACCATAGTCAGCTGCTTGTTCATTAACAGGTGATTGTCTGTGCACCAATCCTTGGCTCAGACTTGCTAATTGCATCCAGAACAGCTAGGTTGCACTTTCATTAAACAATGGCATGGCACAACAGTGCTTTATTTAAGGCCTTCATGTAGGCCTTGGCCTCTTTCCTAGTCTTTGGGATGTGGAGAATACAGCATTGCAGAGGGTAGGTAAAAATACTGTCCACTATTGGGATTTATGTGGTATGCCCACAGTTTTGCCTATGTTGGACCATTGTGAAATAACTTTCTGATTATGTGGCAGTTCAGTGTTAAACAATGTGGGTTGAGGTTAGTAAGGGAGAAGACAGATGTGAGTGTCATATGCATTAGAATATGTATGCTGCTGCAGTAGCTGCTGGTCTATCAGCTGTGTATGTTTGTAGGGGAAGACTGTGACACATGTCCCTGTCACGTGACCTTTGACCACCCCCACCCTTTTATGTATGGGTGTTGTGTGTATCCCTTGTTCTATGAGATTGTGAGGTATGGTAGGTCTGTAGAAGGTAGCTGAACATACTGCTGCATATGTTGCAGGCTGCAGCTGCTGAGTTTTGTCCAGGAGTCATACTGGGGAGTGTGAACACATTGGAGGACAGCAAGCTGTATATGTCAGTGAGAGAGCAGTGTCAGCTCTGTTGTTACAGCAGAGCCAGGGTGAGGGCAACCATAACAGCCCAGGTGAGGCATGTGCTTAAGGTACATATGTTATGTACTACTAGTGCCATTCAGAGAGTGATGGGTGGCATTTAGGAAGCCTATGCATATTTGTGCAGTTTGTCCCTCCCTACAGGCCTTTGACATACTAACATGGGTAGCAGTGAATACAGTAGCAGTAACCTGTTCTTCTTAAAATTGCAGGACTCAGTCATTATTTATTGTACTCACAAGCATGTCTTTGAAGTGCAACAGAATGGATTTGAACCCAGGTCTGGGGGGTGGTAAAATGTACAGCATGCTAGGAATTTAACAAACTGAGCTACTGAGTCAATACTGCAGCAGGTGTATTTGAAAGATATATGTGCATGCATACAGTCTGTTACACGGGATTGGCATAAGCATATGTGTTCGGATGGGTATGACGTGTGACACTGAACTGTCTGTCATGATTTTCTAACCTCAATCTGTACTGACTTGTCTGTACTTCAGCACACAGAGTAGGTTTTGTGAAAACTGTGCCAAAAGTCGGTGGCACAACTGTGGACATCCTGCAACAGTCTGTGCAGTTGACAGCTATACCTGCTATCCCAGGCCTCATGCACATCCATCATTATTTATTTGGCTGGGTACTGGTTTGGTGTCTGCATCACAGTGCCAAGTACACTGTCACTTTTCACATGATATGTACAAGCAGTGAGTCATTGGCAATCAGGATTTGTATATGGAAACACCTGTTTTACTTCAGAGGTTAGTAGCCTAGTGGGCTAATGCACTATGCTGTAGCTGACAGGGTCCCAGATTTGAAACTTGGCAGGGGATGATTATTTTGCAGATGTGCTTAACAATGTCAGACACAGAGAAGGTGATTAAGGCAGCTTTAAGCAAGTTTGCATGGCACACCACACCACTTAGCTCCACCCATGCTAATTAAAAAAAAGAAAAGAAAAAAGGGGTGTGCAGGATGGGTGTAGGAAAAGACCATACTCTCTATTTCTTCTACAGCAACAGCTGTGCAGGTTGTAGTGAATTTGGAATTTGGAGCCTCACACCCCAGAGAGAGGGGTGAGGGTGACATAACTGTGTTGATTAATTCATGTAATGATTGATTGTGTTAAGTGGACACAGGTGTGAAATGGAGAGCTATGTATGGGGCAATATATCTTTTTGGGGACAGATGCCCTTTTTTTTCAAGGAGAGAGTGGAATGTTGGGGAAGAGATATAGGTATGTGTGGGGAGGTAAGTTGAGTAGGAGAGGTTGCATTTGTAAACAGACAAGACAGCATACAGGGGCAGTGTGTGACACATGAGGGGGTAAACACCTTGGATGGGGAGTGTATTGTACAATCAGAGAGCCATATTCCCCCCAAATGGCAGCAGTGAGATTGAGCTCCCCACCCATGGGCAGTCAACACTACTCCTTTACTGCCCTGAAGGTAGCTGTGCTGGGGGCTGGGTGCCAGGGCCACCTTGCCCCTCCAGGTTGACAAGGCAACAGTGATCACAGTCCATGACAGTGTGACACTTGAGAGACATGTATCGCTCACAGTACATAGAGTTTACGACTATCATACCGTTCTTGGCAGGCATGGGGTTAGACTATCAGCAGGCATGCACAGACAAACCAGGCATACAGCCATACCAAGATTATACATTTTATTTATGGTATTAACTTTTATTAGTATTGTACTTGTTGCCTTTATTTTGTGACATCTTATTACACTGCTGAGCAATGCTGTTAACACTCTGGTACATCTGAACACACAAATTATTAACCCATTCTAAGGGCTACTGCAGCCATTTATTTACCTGCAATTCCTGTGGGGAGAACATCTGTTAACAATACATAACTGCTTGTATAATATTCAGTAGTACTTGTCACTGGATTCGAACCCTGGTCTGTGTGTGACAAAATGTACATCACACCTATCATTTATCAAACTGAGCCACTGCTGGATATTGATTGACTGATATGTGTCTAGAGCTCACCTGGTAACAAAATATGACCTGGTAATAGAGGTACAGTGCTATACAAGACTGCAGTGACACTTGAACAAACCTGCATGAGATCCATGCATGACAGAGGTAGGTGAATTGTGGATTAATACACGAAATTCAGGTGTAGGCAATAAACCCCTAGTTGGTGAGGATATCTGTGATGTGTACAAACCATATTGGAGTGCTGGTTTGGCTACCTGAACCATATGCAGTTGCAAATGGTATATTTGCAGTCTACAGCTATTACAGTTTCATACTTGCCTGCAGCAGTGTACCTAAGAGCAGGAATGCATATAGCTAAAATGCAATTTATTTAACATTTGTTTACCAGGAAAGTCAGACTTGGAACAGAGCCAATTTTCAGAGGAGGCCCGGGGAGAAAGACTCCAGATACATGGCTTTGTAATGTGTGAGAAAACTGGAGTACCCAGAGAAAACCCACATGAATGCAGGGAGGACATGCAGACTCCACACAAAAGGCATTCCAGCCAAGAATCGAACTGGAGAACCTCTTACTATGAGGCGACAACACTATCTCTGCACTACTGCGCAATCCAATGGTTAACACAAGACAATCCTGACATACACAATATACCCTGGGCATTTCTATTATTTCTTCAGATCTTAGTGCAGAACAAATATCATAATGCATTATATCTTGTAGTACAGCTCCACATCTACAGTTTAGCAGAGCACTCTTTATTAGCTAACCTTCAGTCACTTAGTGATATTCTTTGTTGTTTTTACATCACAACAGATGTAATACTTGATTTCATGACCAACAGCCCAAAATACACACATATTGCACAACACAGCTTTATTGGGGGTGACTTCATACAGTGATTGCTATATACTTCCCGTCTTTATTGAAGAACAGTTCATATAATGCAGGTGTTGCAATACAGCTGTAATTCCACACTTAATGCAATAGAAACATTTATTTCCTTCACATTATTAATCCAGTAGAAACTTTATTCCTTTAACATTATTAATGCAATAGAAACTTTATTTCCTTAACATTATCAAGTTTCATGCTTTCATCTTTATTGAACTGTACCTGGCATTACTCACTTATTTCAGTCCAGGTCTATGACCACATTCATTGCAATACAATCAAAACTGAATATACCTAGTGGCAGTTACTAATTTACTCCTTCTTGTTTATATGACTATAGATTGCAAGTTATATCTGTACTCACCACACTCACGGTGCAACCTGACCAGGCGCATGCATGGGCCTCAACATTGCGAGGTCTCTCCTCTGCAGCTGTGGGGAGAGAAACACACCATTATGCATACCTGTCTATCACACATTCAGAGTAGGTTTTGGTAAAACAATGATAACAATACTTACAAACATATGGGGCATTCCCTTCTCAAGCATCTTGGATCCAGGTGGCTAAGAGTTCCCCCTTCCGATGCTTCAGGTCATCATAATGATGATGCACTTGCTCACCTGTGTAGGGGATACCAGTTGCAGTCGTGAGATTGAATGTCAGCCGGTCCCAGGCCTATGACATGTACTCCGGTCCCTGGTACTGGCCCTGTAAATCTCTAAGTCCTCCCCTTGCAGCAACCTGAATGATGCAAGCTTTCCTGACAGTCAGACTTCCAGACTTACTCATGGGACAAGCTACCCCCCCCCCCACCCATGGCCAGGTCAAATTTAGCCATTTACTCCTATTTTACCCATTATTTATTGTACACTAGACAAACCTCTAATCATGCCCAGGTCATTTAGGGTCTAGTCAGGGCTTTATTCATCTGTCTTACAAAGCTGGGGACCCAAACTGTTGGACTAAAGACCCTCCAAACACATTTATGGCATTAAAGCATAAATCTATCTCAAAACAAGATATGGAATACAATAGACCTGAGAATCCTTGCTAAGATCACTAGTGTGGCATGATCAGTCCATAACTACTGAGAAGACTGGCCATTAAACCACTTTATCAATAAAAAACAAATAAAAAATACAAAATAAATAAAAAGTCGACAGCATAGTTTGCTTTGGGCTGTGGTGTTTGACTAAGTTTGTAATAGTTTCTGATAATCTCTTTAACTGTACCTCACCCCACTTTCATCAATTCTAAAATTAAAAATAGCACATTTTCTAGAAGCTGGGATGTCTACTGCAGCTCAACTCAAATGATGGACATGTATTGCAAAGTATTCACATAGTATATCAGGATGAACACAGTTAAATGCTGATGTTAAATCTGAAACCTGCATGAACATAACTGATTATACATTCAGCTGATCTTTTCACTGAGTGGATATCTAACCTTGTAGCTGATAAGTATTACATTTATGACTGTATGTTTTTTTACACAAATTCAAAGTTCTGGACTTTACACTGACTTATGTTGTATGTCACAACATACTTCAGTCTTCTGAAGCTCAAGAGTAGAGTCAAATAACTTTAAATCAACGGTGATGTGAATCTTCACTTATAACTTTTACTGTGCACTTTTTAAGCCTCTATGTGAGCAGGAAATAAGGTTGCTCATTGCCATAGCAGTTAGCATTGTTTCCACGCAATTCTTGGTTCTTAGTTTGGTTCATAGTTAGGGTGCTTTTTGGGGGAATATTATGCACTCTCTGATCCCATATGAAGTTTCACCATGTGCTCTGATTTCCTGATTCATCACAAATTTAAGCTGTAAGTGAATCAGTGATTCTTCAAATTGTCTGTAGGTATCAATATTATTAATGACTAAGTATGCAAGCATGTGTGTGTGTGCGTGTGTGTGTGTGTGTGTGTGTGTGTGTGTGTGTGTGTGTGTGTGTGTGTGTGTATGCATGCATATCTTGTGAAGGACTGGCATCATCTCCAGCATTAGTTTCTCTGCCTTGCATCAAGTACCAGAATGGGCTGCAGTTCTCTTGTATCCATAAACTGGATGCAACTGTTATCAGTGAATGAATGAGAGACTAGATGCTAGCAATTTTCTGAATGCCCACAATACACTGCTTCAACTGATCAAGAGTTTGCTCTTTTATAATCTACACCATAAGTGAAACAAATAAAGTGAAAGCACTGACTACTATTAAACAGAAGCTTTCAGATGTTGTTTTTGTTTTCAGGAAAAAAAAAACAGTGCAACTATATACTGCTTTGACAGTTCTAATAAAGTATTTGTAATTGCAGAGGTGAAGATGATGATTATTTAGCATTATTATGCATTTTTGAATGGGTGAGAGGTTATGAATTTGAGCTGTAAACAGGAGCTCTTGGTTTTTATTAGCAGTATTATTTTATTTTTTACATGTGTATTTTATTAATTTTGCACTATAAACAGGAACTCTTCCTTTGTTTAGTAGGTTCTACCTCTGTTATAAAATAACATTTTGTTATTCTATCCAACCTACAGAGTTTGGTTTTAATAAACTAATTTTCTAATGGATACATTATGCAGCCAAAGATGTAGACTATTTAATCAAAGTTTAGTGCTTTTGTGTATAATTGTATTAAAGAAAACAAAGAATCAGATAGTTTACCCAATCAAATTCCTCTATGGAAGGAATGAGCTCTAAAACATTTAGTGTCCTCTTCTCAGAGGAAGGATAATGCCAGCATAGAGAATGCTCTGGAAATGGACTCACTGCAGGAGAAGAAAAAAAAATAATTTGGAAAAGCTTGAACTGGCATGGCAAATCAGACTTAATGCATACAAGAAACCTGGGTTAAACACAAGTTCCTTTGTTAAGAGTCTGATAGCTCTTAGAAAATTGTACCACAAACCATACTACTAAGCCTCTGAGATCCTGGAAGAGTCCCTGATATATATGGATATCTTCTGTGAACATTTCTCAACAGACAGTTCATGTATTTTGTAAAACAGACAAGGACTTTGCTCAAGAAGTTTGATATGAATGATCCACTTAAATGACCTTGCCGACTTATTATTCTTTTACTGCATTTTATATTGTTACATTTGATTTATTTTTTATCTTTCACTTGGTTACTTTTACTCAGAATAAACAACAAATCTTCTATTATATGGTAGGATCCGTGTTTGAAACATTTTTCCTCTTTAATGAAGTATTTTAGACTGACAATGTACACGTTGTATATGTTGGCTCTGTATCATAAAAGAGGGCACAGTTTTTAAATTACATTGACTTAGAATATGAAGTAAATAAGGCCGAATTATACTTTGCACTGACCATGGGGGTAACTATGAGTCCTGTAAAAGTGGGCACTGGTAGTCATATACAAGGAAGATCTCAGTACTATAATCTTTAATCTAGTGCTAATCCATCCTTTCATATGAACTCCATAAAAGACGTCAATTTGTTTTTTAGTAGTAACCTGTAAATAATTGCTCGATACTGCCTTTTTCATAATTTCAGTGTTTTATGATCATCATACACGTGGGCACAGTAAAATAATCTAAGCAGGGATGGGCCTTCAGAAACTGAATAATAATAAAAAGATCTGACACATCATTATGTTCATTTCACATATTGGATATTAGATTGAGTATTACTAGGAAGTACTTATGGACTATTAATATCTGATCTCTGAATGTAAAGGCATTCACAGTTTTTGTATATATTTTTATGCAGGAAGCAATATATCAAAATGGGCTTGATGAATCTGACAATGCAAAAGTGATTCTTTAATGCATTTGGACTTTTATTGTAATATTGTGGTATGTTTACAGTTTGAATTTCTTGTTACTACATTTTAGCTTTTATTAGATGTGAGGATTAACCACTGTACTAAGCTCTCAATATGTTGGCTAAACAGAGGACCCTGTATTACCTTACCTACACTAGGGTACTAATTAGCCTGAAACTGGGAATGCAAATTAAGACTAAGCACGCCTCCTTCTGATTGGTGAACCTTTGGTCCCCATGCTTATGGGTCATATTTATAACACTACACTGATTGGGCATTGCGAGACAGAAAAACACACCCAATAAAAATCTTACTGTGACCCAGTCAAGGTAATGACTCCACCCCTATGAACTATATAAGTGATTGTAACTGTTGAGATTCTCACAATACAAGATCACTTGTCCATTCACTTCAATACAGTTTCCTTGGATGTTATACTGCTGGCATTATCCTTCCTCTGAGAAGAGGGCACTAACTGCAGCTGATACTTACCATACATGAATTTGATTTAATCACATGAGCCTTTGACTAGTTTCCTTATTTCCTGCAGTGCCTTAAGACTGTAGGTAGGATTCTCTGGATTTGCCTTTTCCTGACCTCAAAGTAAATTTTTGACTTTTTAACAAGTGTATCAACAGGACGTCATCAGAACAATACAATAACATTTGCTAATTAATCACATGACTTAACTAAATAAGTAACTACATAGTCATTACAACCATTTGTAATATATATTAAGTTTTAGAAAACTTTCATAAGTTCACCTTTACCAGTAATTTCATTTTATGTTTTTTTATTTGTTTTGTTTTATTTTTGATAATTTATTTATTTATTTGCTTTTGTGTACTGGGATAGTTCACTGGGCCAGTAAGAGCCCACTTCAGTGGAGGCCTAGGGAGAAAAGCTCCATGAAAACATTAACATATAACAGGATTTCAACATTTGTAAAGTTCCATAAAAGATATACATGGACAAGTAATCAGAAATTAGTTAAAAAACAGGTAAAACTGGATTTGTCTATCAGTTACAATTAATACAAACTTAAAATACACAGTAAGACAAGGCATATGTGAAAGGCTAACAGCATGCCACTTTTGCCATAAGAGTAGATAGGTTACTTAAGACATTATATTGGTAGTGGTAGTTAAAACAGATAAATAAGAATATTATGGTAAATAAGTGAATAGATATAGGACTATATTCAAAAAGTAGGGATAGACAGGTTTTAAAAGGTGGTGTATTGGTACAAGTGCAGATCCAGACAGAAGAGAGCTAGTCTAGTAAAAAAATTTTGAATGATGCAATGTTTTGATTAGATCTAATTGTTAATGGTAGGGTATTCCAGGCTTTGGCTACAGAACAAGGATATAGAGGTTGGCCGGCCTGTAGGTTAGGCTTATACACCTGCAAAATATGTTGATTTTTCAGATCTGAGAGACCTTTTGGGTAGATAGTGGGGTGAGGGCAGACAAAGTAAAAGTTTGTAGATTAGTTTATGTGCAGTTCTTAATTGCAGGGAGGAAATATAGTGTGAGAGTTTAAGCCAGTTAAGGGAGTGTAAAGCTGTGCAGTGATGGGTAGAATATTTAGCATTTGTAGCAAACTTGGCAAATTTGTTATGACGTATTTCAAGCATAGTTTTTAGAGAGAGTTGTAGTTGGTAAGCAATGGGGTGCAATACAGGGACATAGATAAGTCATATCAAGGGTTTGTTTAGTTGAGGTGCCAATAAAGTATTTGTGCTTATAGATAATGCCTAGCTTTTGGTGAGTTTTGTTAACATTATGCTGTATGTGCAGGTCAAATTGTACCCGTTCATCTATCGATCATGAAGATGAGGAGATGAGAGAAGGAAATTACTTAACTAGATTGGGGAAAAAAGAGCAAAAATAGCAGCTAGTATTGAGTGCAGATAAATTACCAGTTTAAAGGCTATGATAAATATTAAATGTTTAATTGTTTTTGTAAATTGAGAGGCTTTCAAGGTTCAAATCTAGAGAGGGTGATGTCTGTGTGAAAGTAGAGGACCTCGATATCCACATCTTCATGGTATAAGACCACAAAGTAGATAAATCATCACCCAGTGACATTTTTCCTTTTTTTGCATTATTGTTTGCTTTGTGCAGAGCTTGACATTGTTTCACTTTGTATTCACTTTCCAAAGCAAAAAAATAAATAAATAAAATAAAATACTTTATTTGGAATGCCATCAGCAGTGCAAATAAAACTGGTGCTGGTGTGCTTCCATATTTTAAAGTAATCATACTAAATTTCACTGCCAGAGAATTTTTGTGCTTTATGTCAAGCAAATACAGTTGTCTAGACTGTTTGTCATTGAGCATAGGCTGGCACATGCAAAATCTGAATTGGGTGCCAATTCACTGACATATTTCTAGGTAACCTTCAGAAGACATGGCAGGCAACAGTGAGGGTGGTACATGATTTGGAACCCAAATGTGGTGTCAAGAGGAGTCCAGGATCTTTGTGACACTCCTTGTAAAGGGCTATAGCCATAGGCTTCTACAGGAGTACTATACTAGGTCTCAGTACAAGGCTGGGGCTCTGAAATGGCTTGGCCAAGGCTGTCACTAGTACAACTAGCACTTCACACACTGGTAAACAATTTCATCACCATTATAGTGATATCAGGAGGTGAAAGCAGGATCTCCTAACCTGATGGAAAGCAGAATTTAGAATTGCTGACATCCCACTGAGTTGTTTAAGGAGAATAAGCCATCACTAGCCAATACAATACAATTGATTTTCCAAACAATATACTTTTTCATTACACTTCTTTTTCCCATTTTGTATTCAGTACAGCCAATGAAGACATGGCTAGGAACAGAGAGGCATATCAGCAATGACTGGCACACCACAGAGAAGCATGGGGTAAGTATGGTTCAGATATAAATGCAAGCAAGATCTGAAACTTAGAAAATGTTTCCAAATTTCAGAGGATCAGTCCATATGACCTTGAGACACACACAAATAAGTAGGCTTATCTTACCTATGTATGAAGCATACATGCCTGCTCCAATACCTCTTAGTCATTGTATTAGAGAATTTGTAAATCAACTTAGCAGTGAGGTGGTATAATTTCAAGCATCAGCATTTAGCTTTTAACACAAAACAGTATATAAAATCTATTTTCTGCAATATTAAATAACATTAAACTTTCCAGTTTTGTAAATGGATGTCTTTACTTGGAATGCATATATCAGGTATGCCACAGTCATCTAACTGTTTACCAAATGTGTTTAATAGGACTGATATTGATGAATTTTATGATACATTTATGACATCTGGATGTGGCAAGATTTACTATGTGGCTGTGTCAAGTTGTTAATATTTTGAAAATTAAAAATAACATGGAATTGATGTTATTATATGTTTTCACTCTTTTTATTTCTAATTTTATTTTTTTCCTGTGTGGAAACATTGCTGCTGCAACAAAAATGACCATCAGCATGGGGAGCTAGACTGACAACTGGGTACTGGACTGCCATACCTCTACTACCAAAGACAGAACAGGCACCCAGCACATCAGTGTCCCAACCTGTCAATGTTGTTTCCACAAATGTTTCACTACCTTCTCCAGCTGCATCAGGTATCTCTGTCTTGGGTGCTTTTACAATTGTACCCTCTAGAAGTAGTACTAGTGGAGCTGGTGATTTTGTCACCTTTCAGGAGTTGACAGGGTTAGTTAGATAGTGCGCAGTTCTAAATATGATCATATCAGTATGGTGCAGATAAGATAGTGTGCATCACAGGTTTTGGTGAAAGGAATGTGTATTGGCAAGGAAAAAAGCAGCACTGTGTCAAGCACAAGTGATTACATACTGCTCACATAAGTTATATATACCTATATTTCTCACCAACACAACTAAACAACACTTACCACTACTTACCTCCTCTCCTCACTGTTTTATAGCACTCCCATAATTACTAACCACCAGGCATAACAAAAAAGAAAACTCGAACAATGCTATAATAAAGTGGATACATTTGTAGCAAATACCCATTCAGAACCCACCACTGTATAGCACTAAAAACTCTCAATTGGTTAGAACTACCCCATCGACTAACATATACTCAGCTTCTTACCACTGATAAAATTATCCAGTATCCATTTTCTTATCCAGCTCTTAAAAACATTCTACACAACTATTTTCCACTCAGTCATTACAATCTAATGAACAAAAACTGCTCTCTATCCACAAACCTGCTGGGCATTGTCTGTACTCATGCCATGCTGCTAAGGCCTGGAACTCCTTACCTGTATCCATCATGTCAGTATGGTCCCTCTGAAAGACTTCCTAACTGAAATCTGGCTCTGTTCTTGCTCAATACCAGGATAAATATGAACTAGTAGCTGTTCATACGTTACACAACCTACTCCCATTTCCTCACTCACTTCCTTACTTTAGTCAGTTTTTCCCCCCTGACTCTCTAAGTATGCCATAACCTTGTTTTTTTTCTCTATCATTTCATATTGCAATTCCTATTGGTATTACACTAACCTGCTTTTAATTTCTCCAAATTGGCTAAAATTTCTCTAACTATTAAAACGTCATATGCATTGTATCTATTCTTAACCACTTTGTTCTCATTATGTCTAATTTGGCATAATGATTTTTAAAGACTGTTCTTAAAATGTTTTTGTAATACCTTCTCCTTGGGCCTTTGCTGAAAATGGACTACTACAAGGTCAGAGTTTTTAGGTAATTAAATGTCAATATATATAAATAAATATACCCTTTCATTCATGGACATTGCGGAAGTGTGAGTGAGATGTAACTGTTTCACATCATGGTGTATTGACCATGTCAGTGTTATATGGCAATCACAATCGTAAAACATTGGATTTACAACCAGGCATTCTTTACGGTTCAGATTAAGATGATTGTATGCAAATCTTCATCATTTGGTGTGCCGTGGTAAGTATTCTCTCATGCTTGGACAATGTCCAATGTAAATAAAAGAACATGCAGGTGACACATATGAAAGTACACTACTTAACACCACTTAGCATGTGTGCATGAATAGGTCTAAAATCACTGAATATCACTGGCAAGTGTAATGCCTTGGAGAACAAACATAGTTTACAGTACGTAGTGTTTATACAGCGTCACAGTGACCATCAAATTTTGAGTACAGCAGTTCATTACAACATGCAAAAGTAATACAATTCATTGACATTACTTTATTTTTGACAAAACCTCTTCCTGAAGTGCACTGCTTACAAGCTTATTTGCATGAGTGTTGGCAAAGTACTAGCATATGCTTAAATATTTGTTGAGGTTTTAAACTTACAATGGGAATTAGCAGTGATCTATGGTACTCCATGCACACCTTCCTGCAAATAAGGAGCACAAATATATAAACACTTGTGATTCTGACCCACATCAGAAAAAATGTTAATGTCTTCTGTGCCATGATTTACACATTTGTCCTGATAATGGCAGAAAAGTATGTTATATTGATGATACAGGTGCATACTTAGATTGTCCTCATATCTGGTGGCTGTCAAAGATTTAAGATGGTTACTACATAAATCCTTGGTTTGATCAAATGTATTGCACTTATTTCTGGTAAGGTATAAGCAGATTTGGAATTGTTATGAGCCAGATAAAGGGCCAAGCAGAGTACTGCTGGTGGAATAACATATGTATCTATAATTTCACAGGGCAAAATTTAATGAGAAATGATAATGTTACACCATATGCTGGATTCCAACACCTGCCAGTCTTCATCAACAGTCTACAGATGTGATTATTAGTTTATTACACCACAAAGGAAGTCAAATGCTAAACACACACACATTTAAAGGGAGAATCAAAACAGTATGAAGCAAAGAAGTATGTGTGCAGTATACTTCATAACAATAATGACAACTGAAACATCCCACATAGTGTAGATACAACCATACAGTCTGCTAAACATATGATAACTTCCTCATAACATTATCAGTCCATCTTTCCATAGCTTAGTGAGACTAGGAACAGTAGCATGAGGGGCCAGAGGCAAAAACACACCACTTTTTGGTATAAGACATGAATTGTCATTCACAGTGAGTTACAGTTCCTGCTCTGTGTCAGGCATCACACAAACACTGCAGAAAAAGAGTAATGAGACAGATAGCAGTACAGAGAGAGAGAGATAGAGTGAGAAAAATAAAAACATTTTGTTTATAGGCAATTTCTGGCCATCCTTGTGGTGTGTTACTCCTATGTTTGCCATCGTAATGATTCTGTCATGCTCTGTACAATTAAGTTTTTCCAATATGGTGCAACATGGGTAGGATAGCAGAAACATAAATAAGATCTAAGCAGGATACTCAGGGTCTATATTAGAACACCAAATGTTCAAAATTTCGAGTGTTCTAATATCGACCCGTTTTCAGTGAACGCTGAAAATATCGAAGAAACAGAAAACTGAATTTTTTCCTAGGGAAAGAATTTGGTTATCCATTTCTGTTGCTTCAGTATTTTCAGCGCTGTGGTGGAAAGTTACGGGTCGGGTTCAGGTAAGTGTGCGATTGTGTGGACGTGAGGGTTAGGGCGGGTTAGGTGAGTTAGGGTTAGGGCGCGGGTAAAGTAAGTGTGCAATTGTGTGGATGTGAGGGTTAGGGCGGGGTAGGTGAGTTAGGGTTAGGACGCAGGTGAGGTGACTTTGCGATAGTAATGGACCTTAGGGTTAGGGTTTGGGTTAAGGTAAGTGGATAGTTAGTGGTGTATGTATAGTTTAGTGTAGGGTTAGGTGTAAGAGTTTAGGTGTATGTGTGTGAATTGCTGTTTGTTTGGTGTGCTTGTGTTGTGTGTATGTGTTTTGGAGCAGCAAATTTTTTCCCAAGGAAAAAATTCGCTGTTCTGCATATTCGATGTTTTAAATTTTTGATTCATAGGTTTCGATATTAGAACACTCGAAATTTTGAACGTTCGGTGTTCTAATATAGACCCAGATACTCATGGGTTAATAATGCCACACATAATACTAAAATTAAAAAACATCAAATAATGTTTGACATACGTCTGGATTCAAACCCTTGACACTGTGCAAAATACATACTTGAGTACACCACATAGGAACTCATACTTCACATGGTAAAAATCAGACATTTGAAGGGATAGTGACAAAAGACTAAAGCAAGGGAAAATGTAGGTATCAGGCTTCATCAACGTAATGACAGTTGCAACATCCCACATACTGTACATTACATCTACCAGCCTAATAAACACGTTAGAATAACACTCTCACAATAATGCTATTAGTCTGTATTTCAATAGCACAGCAAGGTTAATCACATTATATGACAATACTCATGGTAGTGTGGCCAAAAGTAAAATCTTCAGGTTTTGCTGTAGAATGTGAAATGCCATTTGCCATTATTTACCACACTTGGGCAATACCAAGCATTGCTCAAATGCTGAGGACAAAAAAATGAAATTTTTTATGGGCTATGTCTGGCCATGTATGTGTTGTATGTGATTCCATTTTTTCACCAGACTAGATGTGTGAAAAAGAGATTGATGGGACAGAGTTGAAAATGGGGGCAAGCAGAGGATAGAACACAGGGGTAGAATAAAATAATGTACAGAATGGTGGTGAGACAGCAACATATCTATCCACTTCTTTACAAGATTAGTGTATTCTTGGAACAATAATTTGGATGTTTACCACATTAGGGCTAGTTAACAACTGAATAATGTTGTATGGCCAATTAGACTAAATCAATTTTGTCAAGCAGACATGTAGGTGAATTAGAGAGCTATTCATGGAGTAGAATTGTTTTGTGGGACAGATATCCAGTTTTTTATTTTTTATTTATTTATTTTTCTGTTGAGAGAAGAGTGTTGGGGAAGGTGGTTAGGAATAAGAGGGTTAGATAGGTAGGCTAGGTTAAGTAGCAGGTACAGACAAACAGGACATACAAAACAGACATGGATAGTGATGGGCATAAAATGGAGGACAGCATGATCTGAAGTAGGTAGGGGATATCAGAGGTGCAGCCATGTCCAGTATGAGGACAGTGAGAATTTAATCCTCTCCCTCAGAACTGCCATCACTATCTCCTACTGGGCATTGCCTTTGCAGCGTGGTGCTTCTTGTTGTTACCGTGTCTTCTAGATTATGTAACTCAATATGTAGGTGGTTTAAATCCAAAGCATAACAGTTTTATGAGTGTGGGTGTCTGTGGTGTCAGGTCACTACAGCTTCAACTACAGATCTGATGTGTATGCTTCTACTCAGGAGACACATTTCAACCATGAGAAGACTCCCTCATCAGTTTTTACAGCTTTAGACAAAACCTGTTCTGTGCTACACAGTGTTGAGGTCATCCTTTTAAATATGTTGTATCTTGCACCTGCTATAATTTTTCCTGTGGCACTCACAGCTGATACTGTGCTCTCTAGATTATGTAAACAGATAGGCAGGTGGTTTGAACTTCACAGTGACTGACAACTCTGAGTGTATGTATCTCTCTAGTGCTAGGTAGGAATAGCTCATAGTGGGAGAGGGCTGTCCCACATTTTTCAGTCCTTTTTTGTACATGCATCACCATAGCAAAACAATTGTGATGTCATCCTTTCAAATGTGCACTATTTCAGAGTTGTAATCAAATGTCTTGTGTGGCAGTTGCAATTCATGCAGTGTCTTCTAACTTGTGACTTTAGTTAGGTAGTCAGTTCACATCCAGGCATTAATTCGTAGACTCATTTGTCTTAGTGTGAGTTAATGTACATGAAGTTATAAATGTCATCACCCATAGATCTGATGTGTAGACGTATAGCCAGAAAGGGCTCTTTCACTACTTTCTGCCCATTTTAGCACGGACAACTGCTTTGTTAAACACCGATGAGACCATTTGTTGAAATGTGATTTATTGTGATTTATCTCACCCTAATAGTAAAACTTCTCATATGGAGTTAGGAAATGATACAATGTTCTCCAGCTTGTGGAATTAGTAAAACATGAGTTTGAGTATGTCATTCTCTAAGTATTGTGCATGTGTGTGCTTCAAGAGTCACAGGAATAACTGGGTCATGCAATACACATTGTTGTATACACCTATTGTTAATGCACAATTTTGAGACAAATTACACCACTCCTTCAATAAGTTTAAAGCCACACATATGCCTTGGAGCACTATGATGATGTCATGATTTCAATTATACTCTTGTCTCACAGCTGTAGTAAGACATCTCCTGTGATATGTGTATTTGATAGTGTAGCTTGTGTATTCAGTGTTTGAGACCAAAGAAGAAGCACTTGAGTCCTTGTAATTATTTCAGGGATCAGAGCATTAAATCAAATCAATGACTTGGAAATATTACATCTATCCAACTACAATGCTTGAATAAAATTACTAATTTCTTTCCAAAAAGGGGAGAGTACCTCACATTCATATAACATATGTCCCCAATTAGCTGTTACCTCAAAATCACATCTCCAGCATTTGATTCTGCTTGATTTATACATAATTGTAACCTTGTTAGGTGTAACAAATGCTCTGTATAAGAATTGCCAGGAGACGAATTTCCAGTATAAAGAGGATGTATTTTTTTCTATTGACTTTCATACTAATTTTTTATCTTCATCAGTATAATTTCCATTATTAATTTTTGTGGAATAATTCCAAAAAGTATTATTCAAGTATTCAAGTCTTTATTATTCAAGTATACAAAGTCTAATCTAAGAATTATTTATATCTGTGATAAGTAAGATGTATTTTCCATTGCAATATTATTAATATTAATTAAGAGTTTCAATATTTGGGGGAAAGATTTCTTATCCAAGTTAAATATCTTATTTATTTTTAAGTTTATAAAATCTCTACATATTTGTAGTATTAACCAATTATCAGAATCATGACTGTATCTAGACATCAAGTTTTCAACAGTATGTATTTCAGTTCCATTTTAAAATTCATGCCAATAAATTAAATTATTTTGTTCTTTTAGATCTATTATTCTAGTGAAATTGTGAGTTTTTAAGCATTCATTTGTATATGCTATTGGAAAATTTGAAAAGATTAAGGGCTGGATTCATGAAGGCTTACACGGAGTCTAAGAGTAGTGTAAGACTCCATGTAGCCTTCACGATCCAGGAACAGCCCAAAGTCCGTGTAAGAGTCAGTCTAAAACGGCTCTTACACGGAGTGGGCGTGGCTAAGCTAATCAGCCCACTTGCAGCCGAATAGCATGCAAATGAGGCTGATTAGCGATCCAGGAAGCCAAGAACAGCCCGTGTAAGAGCCGTGTTAGCTGCAGAAATGTACTCAGTTGACAACTGAGTACGTTTCTGCAAACACGGCAATGGAGCCATGTCAGCTCCAAATAAAGGGTGCATATGTTATAGGCAGCATGCCAATGGCCAAATATGTGGCCATTGGCAATGCAACCCCATGCAAAAATATTAAAAATATAATTTTTTTTTTCGGCAATTGCCGATGTGTAAATCCAGCGCAGCCCCACGCAAACGGGCTGCGCTGCATAAAACATGAAAACAAAGGTTTTAAACCTACAAATGTAGGTTTTATGCAATACATGGAATGTCAATGGAGGGACCAGCATAGAAAAAACAACATGGCCACCGTGTAGTGGTTGCCAAGGGGGGAAGCCAAGTCTAAGAGATGTAACTAAGCATTAGTAGGCAATCTGATGCAAATGAGGGTAAGGATACTGAATTCCACTGTCTCATAGCAAATGAGCACATTCTGAGTAGTGTAAGAGTTACAGAAGGGGGAGGAACAGAGTAGGAGATAGGTGACATCACAGGGGGGAATGGTAGAAAGGGATGGAGTTCATTGGAAGGTAGAGTTACATGACAGATGTCAGAGAGATATCAAGGAAGGAGGTGTGCCACTCAGTAAACATGAGAAAGTCAAGAAATGGAAGGTGTACACTGTTGCCTACACCAAAGTTTCTTGCTGGACGTGTATGCGCATGTGTGCGCGCCATGAAGCGCGAGTAAGGCGGTGTGCGCGCTAAGCATGTGGGAGCGTGTTGGGAGATGTTTAACACTGTTTGCGTGGGCGTGCACGCGTTTAAAACCGAATAAGCAGATTTAAAACTGTGTAAGTATGTGTGCGCGCGTGTAAGCCACTGTGAGCGTGTTTCTGCTGGTTTGCACACGGCTCCACCCTGAGGAACCAGAGAGGAAAAAGGAAGCAACAGATGTACTAGGAAGTTAGCAGGGAATACTGCTGGAGCTAGCAGGTGAAAACAATTAGATGCAGGCAATTACACAGGCAGAATACTAGGCCAGCCCAGCACTTAAAACTCTGCAAACAGCAGTGCAGAATGTTTCTCTCAAGAGACACTGCAAGACAGGAGTTAAGTTATCAGAAGTGAAAACTGAAAAAGCTGAACTCAGAGCAGAAATGTTAGGGGCTGCCATAGCTGTCATAATGAGACATAGGCGACTTGCTGAGGGTGGTGACAATGCAGATGGTGCCAGACAACCCGCAGTGAGGAGACGGAGAAGAGTGTACAGGCCCAGGGTCACCTACCACGGGTTACATGAGCTGGAGATAGTAGAGCGCTATAGAGTGGACAGAGACCTCCTGCAGCAAATAGTGGAGCTGTGCAGGCCACGCCTCACACACAGAACCAACAGAGGGGAACCCATCCCAGTGGAAACCAAGGTATGTGTTGGCCTAAGAATACTAGCAACAGGTACCTTCCAGAGACCAACTGGTGATATGATGGGGATATCACAGGCATCAGCTTCCAGGGTACTGCACCAGTTCCTGGATGCCATGTCAGCACATGTCGGTGATCATGTATACTTCCCCAATGCCCGTGAGGTATTGGCCAGCAACATGCGTCTCTTCCAGCAAATAGCGGAATACCCTGAGGTGCTGGGTGCTATAGACTGCACGCACATACGCATCAAAGCACCAACAGGAGAGCGGGGTAAGGCCTACATAAACCGCAAGGGCTTCCCCTCCATCAACTGCCAGGTCGTGTGTGATGCCCAGGGCATAATAATGAATGTGTGTGCTGGCTGTCCTGGGAGCTACCACGATTCCCACATCTGGCATTTGACGCAGCTGTACCAGACATTTGCCAATGGGGACATCCCGCACGGACACCTAGTGGGGGATGCAGGATATGCACTGGAGCCATGGCTGATGACACCCATCAGAAACGCACACACACCTGAACAGGAACGCCATAATGAGGCACACGCACAAACACGTAATGTAATAGAGCGTGTGTTTGGGCTGCTCAAGTCACGGTTCCGGTGTCTGGACACATCTGGTGGAGCCTTGCAGTACACACCAACTACATGTATCCAAATTGTCATGGTATGTGCTATGCTACATAATATGATCTTGCGAAAACAGCTGCAGCAGGACCAGCATAGGGCTGGGTCAAACAGCCCCCCACCATCGCCAAGGCCACCACAGACACAGCGTGACTCGGAGGAGGAACAACCTGAGCCTGCCCCAGTAGGCAGAAGGAGGCGTGCCCAGTATGCCCTGGCCTTGGCAAAGAGGCAACGCATAGCACATACATTGGCTCAGTAGGAACCTTGGGAATGATACCCCTCTCCGACTCACTCATATAGTAACAGGGATGCCTAACGTGACACAACCTGCTCACAAACATGTACAGGGAAGTGTAATATGTGCATCCGACAGAGGCAGCCCTGCAGCACCACCTGAGGCATGAATGCTATGTGTTAAGTAATGTAACACCAAGTACCATATGCACACCTGAAGACCCCGACTAACATCCTACCCTCAACAAGCAGCATGCCACAACAGGACAATGAGATGATGAAGTGCAACAATTGCTGAAGTAATGCAGTTAGGCAAAGGGGACCCACTGTGTGCCAGTCTGGGATGACATGCTGAGCATGACATGATGCACCACCTGCTAGGACTGGCGTGCACCTATCAGTGCAGGCCGTATGGATACTGGCAAAGGCTGTTGTCACGCACAGTGTGCCCCGAATAGGTAAGGCTCAAAACACAAACCTATCTCCATAGGTACCAGAAGGGATAAGAATAAGATAAGGGATAAGTTCAAACAGCAAGATGCATGCAGTCTAAGCCCACCCAGTATGGAGAATGTTGATAACTGTGCTGTAACAGAAATCTGAGTCAAGGCTCACAACAGCACCCTAACACAACCAGGTTACACCTCATACTGTGCTGTACATCCTCAAAACTTGGAACAAGCTACAAAAGGAGGGTGACCAGCAAGAATTGTCAAGGATAACCACACCCCCCATGTTGGTACCACCACAAAAAGCAGCATGGACTAGCCATGCTCAAGTAACAGTGGCTAAAACTGCCCCCCAGTGTATAGCCTGCTACAGAGTACTGGCCCAACACCAGGAACTGCATCCGGCCCATGCTGGAATACATGAATATATCAAGTCCTCCAAACCACATTATATTGGGCGACTGCAAATACCCAGACACATAGATTGGGAGCATTATACCAGCTGCAACAGTGTAGGACAAAAGTTCATCGAATCCACAAACCAAAAGGCCCAGGAACAACGTACCACCCCCACAAGAGGGGCAAGCATACCGGATGTGATAATCAGCAACATGGGTACGGGATGTCAAGATGAGAAGTGGATTGCTCACTGGTAAAATCAGACCATATAGTAATCACACTGGATATACAAATCCTGACCACAGTCCCTGTCCAGAAAATCACAGTGGAAAACATGTGCTAAGCATTATTTGCACACCTCCAAACTGATGTGGAATCCATGAAAGGTCCCGTGCAGGTGCAAAATATGGGCCAAGCCTCAGAACCTGTAAGACAGCCATTCCATGAACACTGCCAGGAATGCTTGGATTATGCAGTCCCAAATTAAAACAAGACACAGTGCCTAAATCTGGCATGGTGGACACCAGCCATAACCAAAACATGCAAGAGAATGAGGAAGCTACTACATGATAGAGCAAGCATGAACAATGACGTAATTACTGATCAGTAGTATGGCAATATAATCTGTCCACACATGCAATCCAGTAAGGCCAGGCACAACAAGTGGAATCTGTGAATCCTGAGGCAATGTTACACCTGCCCCAAGTACACAGACAACCACAAACTCCACCCAAGAAATACAAATATATGTGAGAGATGCAACCATCCATCCAAACCGGAGGCAGAGCTCCCCCAACTCAGTACACCCAAAACAAGTGAGTAGGAGAAGGTAACCACACACACCACAAACACATACCCACATAGACCTATCACAACTGCAAACCAAACACATAAACACAGAAATACATTCCGGAGGCAGAAATCACACACACAGCACACCAACAGAGGCCACTAAAGCAGACACCCAATGAAACAGCCTCCAAACATAGCACATGCAACACATAGCACACAAAGCTGGTGTGCCAAACAGTCACAGGCCAGAAGGAGAAACAACATGCCCGATACAGTTGTAATAGGTGACTCCATAGTCAGACACACTGCTGTCCCGCACAGCAGACTGAACAAAGGAAAGGGTACAGTAAGCTGCCTGTAGGCCGCCACAATATGCCACATAACAGAAATATGTAGGTCACTCCAAAGCAAATAGAAATATGATGCAGTCATAGTCCATGCTGGTGTGAATGACCTGAGATGTACTGCCCTAGACTACATGTAAAGAGACACAGATGAGCTATCCGATTATGTAGTCCAGGCCGGTATGACACTCACCGTTTGCAGCAACCTACCCTTACCAAGAATAATGCCACAGTACAAACATGGAATGATCAGTCATAGCAAGTAGCACACTTACTGGTGTCATTCCAAGGGGATCCAATGTCTGTCTGCTTGGGATGTCATGCTTGACAAGCCATGCAGCTGCCCTTGGGATAGCCTGCACCTGTTACCCCTGGGCGTCTGAATAGTGGATAAGGCCTTTGCCACCTCCATACAGCCTTATGTAGGCAAGGCTGAAAAGACTGACCCACCACCCGAGAAAACATAAGTGGGAAGAAACATAAGGGAAATGCTGACCAATGCCAGATGTGTACACCCCAATATGCATGCTCCCGAGGCCATCCCCAGAATAGAGAACATCGATGTCTGTGCAGTGACAGAAACCTGCTGCAAGGCTCCTGACAGCACACCAGCACTACCAGGTTATACCACGTACCATGTGTCATGGCCCCAAAACCTGGAACACTACATAAAAGGAGGTGAGTATCCATAGGCAGCACAGACACCCATACGTCCAGGTAACTGACAATGCACAAGGCAGTGGAGTTCACCCATGTGCAACTAACTGTAGGCAAGACTGCTGTGCAGTCTGTAGCATGCTACAGACCGCACTCTCACACACAATAACCCCCCCCAACCGTCCTGAAGACACTGGACAGTATGAATGTGCCACCAAATACCAAACAAGGTACCACGAAATACCACATAGGTGGTAAACCATTATGTATGGAAGGAGTAACCAGGGACCTAGGGACACAAGTGAACAGTAACCTGTTATGTGACACCCACATTGCCAATGTGGCTAGGAAGACTGTCTACATGTGACACCGTATCAGGAAAGGAGTCACATCTATGGCAACAGAGGTCACTGTGCCCCTATACTTCATCCCAATCACACCCATAATCCAGTACAATGCCTCATATGGGATCTACCTTACCTGACACCTGCAGCAGTTAGAAAGACCGCAAAGGTACCTCACCAAGAGGATAAAGTGTCACACATATATGTCATATGCTGCCTGGCTGTAGACACCCCAGCTGACTCCAGTCACAGACTGCCCATACAGAGGCATTGCATGCCTGTTGTAGGAGGCCATGCCCAACACAGGAGTAATGGACATGCTCCACCCCAGACAACACACATCCATTGGAGCTGCGAGAGTGAGAGATGTCAACCTCAACAAATAATGAAATAGGATGTGCCGGTGGGACAGATACATAATCCAGAGGCTCCCACACCCTGGACCAGAATCCCACTCCATGTTAGGCAGAGCCCCTCACTGACACTGTTCAACAGGAATCTTGCCAAGTGGATGGATGATTGTAGAGTTACGGTGGGGGTCTTCACTGTGTCATGTCCAGACAGAGGCACAGCAAAGCAAATAATACATGGCCATAATATCCACATAGCAAGGGGTCTCAAAAGCCACACACACTCTGGCTAGGCTAACAAATGCCCAGGGTGGATAGCCTAGTATGAACCTATGAACCTATGTAGATACAAATTGTACAGGACACGAAGGATAATCCCAAGGCTTACACAACTGATGGTAGGAGCCATGTTCGGAATCCACAGATATGCCCTGAATCACACAAATACCACAAACACACACACATATTGCCAACATACATCCCGACAGGTGCAGTGCAAACCCCCCCAACCCCACGAATGCAGAATATCTATCCCAGCAGACTGCTGGCCCCCTGACATAGCAGATGCTGAGGTAACAGACAACATCTCCAAAGCAAAACACACAGCAGCAATGGTATGAGATGGTGACCTGGGCTTAGTGCAACATGGAGTCTAAGATGAATGGAATGCCAAACCACGCTACTGCTCAATGTCAGCCGTACCACAGAATATGTACCCAAAGAGCAGTGTACAACAACAGTGGTCCTTCTCAACAAAGGTGTTGCCTGAATGGATACTGAACAGTACAACCCCAGAATCCTGAGAAGCCCAGAATGCACAGCTATGGAAAGGATCAGCATGTACCACAGACATAAGGATGTTGAGGACCTACTGACACCGGACCCAACCCAGTGTGGCCTTCTCAAGTGCAGATCCTGCCCCTAACCATGTTTGACTCAATTGAAACAGTCATTAAGGTCATTGATGAGGGCAATGTGCTCCACACAGTGTATCTGGACCTTGCAAAGGCTTCTATACAATACCCTACATGTTCAGTATAGATAGGCTCACCAGCGTAAATATAAACCCACATGTCAGTAGAGGGGTTGCAAACCAGACCAAGGACAGAACAGACATGGTCAGACATGCTTCAGCCATGTCAGACTACAAACCAGATATAACTGGTATCCCACAAGGCTTTGTCCTGGTATCTCCCTCGTCTGGTATATATGTCCCATAGGTACAGGCAAACATGGAAGGACTGTGTCCTAACATGTTTGCAGAGGACTAAAAACCGCTCACCACATATGATCCACCAGCTGACACATGCATCCCACAAAAGGGCCACATAGAAACAGACAACTGGTGCCATAGCTATGTCAGCAAGCTAAGTGCAGAAACGTGTATAGTCAACCTACGTGGATATACAGTAAGTGCCCACCAATCACCACATAGGTGTTAACCCATTATGTAGTTAACATGTAATGAGAGACCTGGGGACACAGGGTGATAGATATCCTGCATTGGACAAACATGTGCTGTAGTGTTTACAGAAACATACCATGTACCTACCTAATCATGAAGGCTGTCAGATCTACATAAGGGGAGGTCATTGTGGCTCTGCAGTCCTCCTGCATCAGTGGTACAATCGACTACAATAGCCCCTGTGGGATGTACATCAGCAGACACCTCCATCAACTGTAAAGTCCCCAACAGTACCTCATCAGGAGTATCAAACAGCCTACACAGATGCCATGTGTTGCCTGTGTTGCTGGCATCAATAAACATGCTGCACATAGTACAATCTGAATGGCAGTGAGCTATGCACATGACAGACCTGAACCCCAGCACTGACTTACATAGGACAAGCTGTACTGTGTGATCCATAACACAGAAGCCACTCCCACCCATGAGTGAACCCTCAGCACAGGCTACCCATAGAGTCACTTATCAATCTTCCTCAATAGGAATCCTGATGGGTGGACGGGAGATGGTATGCTTATCCTGGGTATCACTGTCATGTGACAGGTAGACAGAGGCACAGTATACTAACCATGACAAATGTTATGGCAAACCCCTCCTACAATGTGTGTTGAAGGACAAACACACTCCCCAACTTGCATTAGACATGGACTAGGGCACATCGCTAGTGTTTGCAATTGTACACCTATGTTGTGGAATACACTAACAATGTTGGACAAGCCTGGTGTAAGTAGTTCATATCTGAACAGAATGCAACATGGTCAGATGTACACAACTGGCCCTAACCAGGCTGTTGTGCCCACTATCGAAATGTAAAGCAGTGATAGCAGTAAAGCCCAGGTTACTGTCCACCACAGCCAAAGTACTACCAGTACACTATACAGTACTACAGTGTTAGGTCAGTGTGAAAGGATGTTGACAACTGTATGCAAAGTATCCCATGCAAACACTGCAGGCACAGTATAATCATGTTGTGTTCACACACAAAGCAGTTGTACAGTAACTACACAACATGACACACAACCCACAACCATAAACGGGTGATAGTTTGTGAAGTTCACACACATCCACAAATGTGGTGGGCTGCAGAGTCCAACATATGGAATGCTCACACTGGGCATGCTCACACACTTTGACAACATGCCATGGGAAGGCTGAACTGGGCATGCTCACACACTTAGTTTGTGAAGTCCACACACATCCACAAATGTGGGGGGCTGCAGAGTCCAACATATGGAATAATCACACTGGGCATGCTCACACACTTTGACAACATGCCATGGGAAGGCTGAACTGGGCATGCTCACACACTTAGTCCAAATCTTGGTTTAGCAGTTGGACACACATATCTGGTATTGTTATGTGTTATGAGAGGAACCAACCACATTACAGCAGTCTGCCCAGTGCACACAGTTAAATGACTACAGAGACATACGTGATATAGTGGATCCCTCCCATATGCAACCAGTTTCCACAGATGCAGAAGTTGTTCATGCCAACAGGGAATGCTATGGCAATAAAGATATGCAAACAGTCTATCAGCAACAAATAATGTGCATTTGACAATTAAACATAATGGTGTAGAGGTCAACACTAGGCTGTTTGCCCTAGGGAATGACAGCTTAGCCATAGTGTGCTTGGTGTTTGCCTCCCCAAACACAGATGATGTCAGCACCCTATAAGTACAACAGGAGAAATGAAACTTCCCAGTAATCCGAATAGCGCGCTCTGCTAATGCGTCCATCTCAAGTGTCATGACATAGTTAGGTAGGGGTTTCAAATCCTGCAAGTGCTCAGTGCGTGTGTAAGTCTGTGTGAGGGAAATGTCCCTTTTGGCAAATAGGAAAAGACACTACAGGATGCACATCCCCTTTCTAAACACCGATGATGTCAGCACCCTATAAGTATAGCAGGAGAAAGGAAACCTCCCAGTAATGAAAATAGCGTGCTCCGCTAATGCGTCTGTCTCAAGTGTCATAACATAGTTAGGTAGGGGTTTGAATCCTGTGAATGGCAAGTGTGTGTGTTTGTCTGAGAGGGGTTAGTGTGTGAGGGAAATGTCCCTTTTGGCAACTAGGTGAACAGACTACAGGATGCCCATCCCCTTTTCTAAACACCGATGATGTCAGCACCCTATAAGTACAGCAGGAGAAAGGAAACCTCCTAGTAATGCGAATAGCGCGCTCTGCTAATGCGTCTGTCTCAAGTGTCATAACATAGTTAGATAGGGGTAGTTAGATAGGGGTTTGAATCCGGTGAATGGCAAGTGTGTGTGTTTGTCTGAGAGGGGTTAGTGTGTGAGGGAAATGTCCCTTTTGGCAACTAGGTGAACAGACTACAGGATGCCCATCCCCTTTTCTAAACACCGATGATGTCAGCACCCTATAAGTACAGCAGGAGAAAGGAAACCTCCCAGTAATGCGAATAGCGTGCTCTGCTAATGCGTCCGTCTCAAGTGTCATAACATAGTTAGATAGAGGTAGTTAGATAGGGGTTTGAATCCGGTGAATGGCAAGTGTGTGTGTCTCTCTGAGAGGGGTTAGTGTGTGAGGGAAATGTCCCTTTTGGCAACTAGGTGAACAGACTACAGGATGCCCATCCCCTTTTCTAAACACCGATGATGTCAGCACCCTATAAGTACAGCAGGAGAAAGGAAACCTCCCAGTAATCCGAATAGCGCGCTCTGCTAATGCGTCCATCTCAGGTGTCATAACATAGTTAGATAGGGGTAGTTAAATAGCGGTTTGAATCCGGTGAATGGCAAGTGTGTGTGTTTGTCTGAGAGGGGTTAGTGTGTGAGGGAAATGTCCCTTTTGGCAACTAGGTGAACAGACTACAGGATGCCCATCCCCTTTTCTAAACACCGATGATGTCAGCACCCTATAAGTACAGCAGGAGAAAGGAAACCTCCCAGTAATCCGAATAGCGCGCTCTGCTAATGCATCCGTCTCAAGTGTCATAACATAGTTAGATAGGGGTAGTTAGATAGGGGTTTGAATCCGGTGAATGGCAAGTGTGTGTGTTTGTCTGAGAGGGGTTAGTGTGTGAGGGAAATGTCCCTTTTGGCAACTAGGTGAACAGACTACAGGATGCCCATCCCCTTTTCTAAACACCGATGATGTCAGCACCCTATAAGTACAGCAGGAGAAAGGAAACCTCCCAGTACTCCGAATAGCGCACTCTGCTAATGCGTCCGTCTCAGGTGTCATAACATAGTTAGATAGGGGTAGTTAGATAGGGGTTTGAATCCAGTGAATGGTAAGTGTGTGTGTTTGTCTGAGAGGGGTTAGTGTGTGAGGGAAATGTCCCTTTTGGCAACTAGGTGAACAGACTACAGGATGCCCATCCCCTTTTCTAAACACCAATGATGTCAGCACCCTATAAGTACAGCAGGAGAAAGAAAACCTCCCAGTAATGCGAATAGCGCGCTCTGCTAAGGCGTCCGTCTCAAGTGTCATAACATAGTTAGATAGGGGTAATTAGATAGGGGTTTGAATCCAGTGAATGGCAAGTGTGTGTGTTTGTCTGAGAGGGGTTAGTGCGTGAGGGAAGTGTCCCTTTTGGCAAATAGGATAAGACACTACAGGATGGCCATCCCCTTTTCTAAACACTGATGATGTCAGCACTCTATAAGTATAGCAGGGGAAGAGAAAACCCCCAGTAATGCAAATAGCATGCTCTGCTAATGCACCCGTCTCACGTGTCATAACAGTCAGATAGGGGTTTGAATCATGCAATTGGCAAGTGTGTGTTTTTGGCTGAGGGGGGTTAGTGTGTGAGGACAATGTCCCTTTTGGCAACTAGGTGAACAGACTACAGGATGCACATTCCCCTTCTACACACTGTTCAGCAGACGGCCATGGCTCTGGCACAAGTTGTCTGTTGCTATGATGCCCCTTTGGAAGATGCTTGTGTCAGCTGGGGAGTCGATTATGGTGTCCAGTTTGCAGTCATCTGCATATTTGGACAGCCACAGTTCATCCGTGTTGGCGTGTACCTACACAATTGCTTTCTACAGACATCTCCAAGACCGCATGGCTCATGCATTCCCATATATGGCCAGGACACTGTCCACAAAGGGACAGCATCCTGTCCGGCGAACCCCAGCCATATACTGATTGTATTACAGTTGATGTAAGCTACTGCAAGACAGAGCATCAGTCTCTGAAGGGAGGGTATGTCTGAGCAGCACTGGTAAGGATCTATTTCCCATCACACTGACTACATGGGCAATGTTGAGTGGGACGTCAAGCGTAATACTGCAGATGACCAGGAGGCCTACCTGACCTATGTTAGCGACCTGGTCAGGAGCCATCCTCTATGCCCATGGGTAGTACACTACACATATTTCACTGACACCACAGCTAGATGACATTGTGGTGGACAGGGTCAGTGCAGGTGTCACCCCGCCCTCCCCCTGTATTAAGGCATGGTTATCCCTGCTGACCTTAACCACAAGGTCATCACAGATGTCCAGGTGAGAGACACCCGCAGGTCAGCAGAATACACGACATGGACGGGACCTGCTGGTATCCCCAGTTGCATGCTACATAACCTCTGACAGGCACTAAACACACATATAGAGGTGCTATGTTACACTACCTTGACTACAGGGTATGTACCTGTACACTGGCGCACAGCACCAGTGGTTCCACTCCATGAAGGAGGCACCTCACCATACCAATACAATCCAACACAATACATGACATTGTAATACAATACTATACAATATGCTAATGCCCCCGTGTCTACAGCAGCGTACTGTTCTGCTAACCTGACCATTGTGACACATGTGGTGTGATGGTACCTGCTGCCGTCACACAGTTACACAGGGTGACACATATGGCATATTACCTATCTGAGTAACATGCAGCAGGGGTATGTGTAACATGTACACATGGGGAGTCTCGCATCTTAACACTGTGTGGTTTGTTGCAGGGTGTGTCCTGTCTGTGAGTTTGAACCTGTACCTACACATGTGCACACTATTGCAGTGGCACAGACGACACACAGCAGACAGGTAGGTTGTGGATGGTGGGCGGTGGTACAATGCCTGTTGGACATCTGTCATGGGTGTGACCTCCATATGTGCATCTCGGGGTGGTAACCTGTACGTGGGTAGCATATGTGTACTCTGTGGTGTTGACAGTCACTGTGCAATAGTACTGTGTTTGGGTGCATTGTCACCGTGTTGTACATGTCACTGTGTCCTTCTCCATATCTGTTGCTGTCGTGTGAGGTCCATACCATGGCATCCATTACGTGCTGTGGGGGGTACACCGACCTACATGTCCATGCCTGACTGACCATGTGTGCGGACACATACCATGTGCAGCTATTCCAGGGATAGTGTGCCACTGTGACTATCATTGGGGCCACTATTGTACACATGTCTGACCCTGACCACCCCTGACACATGCAGTGGTGGGCGGACACTCATTTATATGGTGGTTACCTGTGTAGGTGATCTGGACTGTGGTATGATACTCCGGCTGTGACACTGGTGTTCACTCCGTGCCTTTGTCACCAGGCACCTGTTGCAATACATCTGTACACATGTGCCTCACTCCAGCTCTGTATACATCTCTCTCACTCTCTCTATACATATATATATGCATTAAGATATGTTTATATGTCTATTTATATATATATGTACATATGTCTGTATACATTTGCACATATATATATATTGATGTACATATTCTGCTGTAGATGTGGGGGGGGTGCAGAGGGGGTGTGGGCGACAGGGGGGGGGCAGCCTGTGTTGCAGGTCATCATATACAATCATACCTGTAGGTGGTCAGATCAGTCTGTCTATGTATATGTATCTACATATATCTATCTCTGCATGTGTGCATTACATAGATATGTCGCTACAATATTCTATCAGCATCTGTCTATGTAGTCCTACATCTCTCTCCCTCTATGTATGTATATATACATATATGCATATCGTATGTATATATATATACATATAAGATATACACACATACATATGTTGACATAACTACATAGCCATATGTTGGACAGGTATGTCAGCATATATGTCTACCTTACTGTATACACACAGTAACATACTGCTAAACATACATAGCTGTGTAATCTAATTAGTACATGGCAGTACAACCTACAATCAAACGACATATATATGTGCACATAGATGCTCACACATACAACTGTATGTACAGCCTTCACTGATAGGTGCTGTATATCTCCTGCCCATTACACATCTTCATATACATATGGATACAGCCCAATAACACATATGGAGGGTTCACAGTATGTACACCTTGATAGTATTACTTTACAGTACCTGTGTTTGTCACAGCTGCATCTGCTACTGTCTGGCTCTCTGTCCTGCTGCTCCACTTCACAGTTGCAGCTTCCAGGTAGCTGTTGCTGGGGATTCCTGTCTGTCTGCTTAGTTGCAGTCTAGTTCTGGGTGTGGTTCTCCCTCTCTCTCTCTCTCTCTCTGTCTCTCTGTCTCTCTGTCTCTCTTTCTCTCTCCGGGTGCAATGTAATTATTGCATGCGTGGACATGGAATACAGCATACTTTTGTAGGTATCTGCATATGCCCATGTTATGGCCTCTGCACCAATTGTTAGCCAGCATTTGCTAATTGCATGCAGCCTGTTGTGTACTGATTGCAGTTCTCACTGTGATTTCAGAACTGTGCTATAACAGGGTGTGTGAAATAGGCGTAGCCCTTTCAGATGTTAATGACAGGGACCATGCCGTTATGCTGTGGACAATATTCTGTGAGTGTAAAGGTTGGTATCTCTAATTTACTCGGTGGGTTGTGGGTTAACATTCCTCCATTCATTTCTCCAGTTTCCTGTACTGACTGTGTATGTACACTAACAACTACTACTATTGTTGATGTGTGCGTGTGTGTGTGTGTGCTTTCCTTTCACCTTTGCTTGCACTCTGTTGCTACATCTGCAATAGTTGCCCTCTACTGTCAGTACTGGTGTGCCTGCTAGGTGTCTTGACTGTAGTGTGCTGCTGTAGCTTTCCTATTTCCCATGTACATTCACACCCTGGAATGCTTGCTATATCTGCTAGGGTGTTACAGCATGCAGTGTGGTCTGGCCATGGTGTGGGCCTTGACATCTATTAGCATATGTGGGTATGCTGCTGAGCAGGCCCCAGAGGCTTTCAGGTTCATCAGTTATGTGCCTCATGGAATGGTACATATCAGTGGGGTGCACCCATTAATATGTCTGGTATGCTGCAGTTGTGACTGTGGGTTAGCATGAGCATAGGTATTACTACACTTTTTCTGCCATGCAGTGGTGAATACTTTCCGGACTCCATAGTTACCATTGCATGTGTTACACCTTTCTGCCTACTGTTTGTACTTTCACATGGGGTCTGTGGGCATCCCTGTAAGACATTCACTGTTGCTATGTCTAGGTTCTTAACTATTCAAATATGGTGGTGTTGGACCCGTCATGTGTACAGATATTTGCAGGCTGTCCACATTTCTGCCTCATAATTTGGTCATTATCTCATGCACACCTTTATCTGGCAAGTCAGTCTGGGCTCAAGTCAGAATATGGTGACAAACATTCAAGTTCCGAACTGCATACCCTTCCAAACATCCCACAAGGTGTAGACCCTGTTACTTTCTGAACTGTCTGCATTTGTTGTAACTTTATTTGTAATGTGTCCCTGGTTTTGGGCCTTTGCTCCACATATTCTATTACTTGGTCCGGATGTGTTCCTGTAAGAGGTTGTGGTGTATGGGCAGTGCTTATCCTGCTGTGAGTATGTGTGTGTCTTGCAAGGTGCTGTGGTGACATTATTACCTACTAGCTTCCAACTAGCATGGCTGTTTCTGTTCACACACTACTATTATGGGAATCCACCAGTTTTGTTTGTGATTCTAAATGTCATGCTTTGTGTACTACACATCAATATTTCCTTTACATTCATTCCTACTGTTAAATGATATATTTACTTTAGCACAGTGTTGCTATGTAAGAGTCATGGCTTAGTGGTAAGTCATGCAGACTATAGTTGCCAAGGTCCTGGGTTCGGGACTCACAGTGGGATTTTATTTTTCTTTTGAACTGAGTACGGGACCTGTCAATCAAAGTGACTAAGGCACTTTTAAGCAGTTGTAACCAGGTTAGCACTGGTTTGCGCAGAGCTCACGCATGCGCACTGGCGGTTAGCTCCGCGCACACGAGCGCACACCCGCTTACAACCGCTTAAACGTGCTTACTCTTGCGCACCAGCTAATTTCTTTGAAAGAAAAGAAACGGGAGACAGGAAAGTGGTGAAAAAGAGGTCACAAAGAGGGTAAGACAGTAGGGAAACAAGCTTGGGATGTGCAGGAGGGATGTAGGTAAGGCCCATAGCTGCCCATTTCTTCAGCAGCAACAGCTGTGCATATGTATGTAATTTGGTGTGACATTTGAAACCTTCCACCCCTGAGAGAGGTGTCAGGACAACAATAATACCTGTTGTACAGCCAATTGGAATTGATGGGTTCCATGTCCAGTAGACATGTGCGGAATCGGCAGCTATGTATGGGGCGTAATTTTTGTGGGTACAGAGTGCCCTTTTTTTTTTTTTTTCAGGTGAGAGTGGTATGTCAGGTGAAGGTAGTCGGTACAGCTGGGGAGGTAGGTTGGGTAGGTTAACAGACAAGACAAACAAGACGCATACAGGGGCGGTGTATGACACGTGTGGGGGGGTTACACAATTGACGGGGACGGAGGTTGGGATGTCCGGAGCCCATGAGCCCACAGATAGCAACAGTGGAACTGATATCCCCACCCATAGGCAGTTGCCACTGTTCCTTCACTGCCCAGGACGGGGCTGTGCTGGGGGCTGTGTAGGCGGGGCAACCGGCAAGCCCATTAGTTGGGCCATCCGTGCCTCGAGCTGGCGTAGGGGCTCAAGGACAGAGTCCCGAATCTCCCTACGCACCACAGTCCGGACGCTATGGAGGGTGAGTGGTGGATCTCCTCCGGCCACACTTGCAGAGGGGGGGCGAGCCCCGTCCCCTGCAGCGCTTCCACCCGCAGGTGGCACAGGGCCACCGGAGGAGGGTCCGGACTCAGCACTAGTGCCAGGTACACTCGCCAGCTGAGGTGGGAGAGGTGGGTCCGCCGGAACCCGCCTTCCCTGTCGTTCTATGTTTTGCATTATGTCATGACAGTTTGGTTTAGTGACATATAAATACCATTCACAGTTAGTTGTAACAGCATGAATTAGTATTCCCATTAACCACACACCCAGTTATTCACACCATTGAACAGCGTGCATAGCACATGCATAATTTGAACAGTAATACACAGTCCAACAACATGCAGGGTTGATTGATGGCAACAGGCCATCAGGTGTGGATGTATGAACGGGGCGGATGCATCAACAGACATGCAAATATATATGACCCAACAGGACAGATGTCCAGGGGTGGTAATTGTGATTGCACATACCATTTTCCCGTGGAATGGATTATAGATGGTTAGAGGGTGGGGTAAATCAGACATATTATTAACACCTTCGAATACAACCACATATGCTGCACATTTCTAATAGCTACAGTTATATACACACTACTGTTCTAACTACAGTGTCCTATATGTTAACTACTTAACCTTGCAGATGGGACTGTTACTGCAACATAACTCTACATTTTATTGCTGTTCATACACGATTCATATCGAAGTTTGTGCAGATACATCATCCTGTTAACTCTGCTTTCTATAACTGTAGACAGGTGTGGATGTTTGGTATATCACACAGTCATCCTATCTGCATATTTCAGACTGGGAGCAACATATCCAGATTTTGGTGTACACATTCCACATGCAGCAACACTTTGAACAGATGTTTCTGTTTGGTTCTGGGTCTCACATGCATTTAATTATGTCCTGACTGCAGTATAGTTTATTCAGGGTTATTACTACTGTAGTGCTGTATTCCTGACACTTTCTCACACTCTCTCACTTGCTTTCATGTTACTATTCAGACTGGTACTTCTAGGCTTTATTGACATGTTTTAACAGAAATTATTACGGTTCTTTCCAGCACTCTCACTTCTGTCATGTTTCAGTATTTCCACAGGAATATATTTCACACATGTGAATTCATCCTCTTCTGCAGCTATACTTTACCTGCTGCTGCAGGTTGTGTACTATTTTCTTACAGGCAGGGCAGTTTTATTTCAAAATATGTGTTGGACAGTCTCATGATTAGTTTCAACTTACAGGCTGCGAACTGTTGTAGTCAGGCAATACTTGCATACACTTTCACACTCTGTGAGTTGCAGGTTTAATTCCTTCCTGGCTACACTGCACTCTTATGCTAACTTTCATACATTTATATATCTTTACAGTTACTAGTAGTGGATTACTGACCTGCCTGGTGGCGCAACCGCACCAGCCTATCAGCATAGGCTCTGCGGTTCGCAGAACGGACACCTGCAGCTGGAATATAAATGAAGTAATATTGGAATACACATCTCCATGATTTCAGGTAGTTTAACTTTCTACAAACATAATTAATTTATACTTACTCAGTGGTGGGGCGTTGGGTGATTGCCGGGCCTCCTGGATCCAACGGTTCAGTTGGTCCTGCTTACGTCTCTTCAGGTCCGCATGGTGGTGACGGACCTGCTCACCTGTCCTAGGAATTCCTGTGGCACTGGTGAGTTCATGAGCCAACTGGTCCCACGCCTCAGCCTTGTACGCTCCCCAAAGGACCTGGCCCTGCATGAGTTGGGCCTCATGGTTGTGGACTAGGAGCCAGGCCATGTACCTGGACTCCTCAACACCCCACCTCTGCGCTCGAAAGCGACTACCCTCACCTACACCTGACATTCTAACTGCAGGTCTGTTCTACAATCGTTTATGCTGTGTATTCCCGCCTATGGGGCTTATATAGTCCGTTTTTCCGGCACATATCTGTGATTGGCCAGTTTGGAATTGTATCAACTTCAGTAAACCTGCATTGTCATGCTGTAGTTTGTATTCATTCCTATATATGAGCTAATATTGCATTTCTAGGTACTGCTGTCATGGCTTAGTGGTTCTGTACCTTGACTATGGTGTATAGTATCCTGGGTTCGAACCTGGCCACTGCTTTTTATTTTTCATGACTGTCTAGACATGTTGAGGGGTGTGTCTGTGTAAAGGCATTTTGGATACGGCTTGCTCACCGTTGCCCGTCGGTTAGCTCGTTTGCTGCGCGCAGCTCGCAAACGGGTACGCGTTTAACACTAATTTGGCTATTGGCACGCATATGCCGCTTAGCGCAATTAGAAGCACATATATTTAGCGTGGTAAACCACTGCTCGGCTACAGGCACTCATTTTGCACCAGTTAAACGTATGCTTATCTACGGGCACATAACCTCACTCTGTTGAACTGTAGCTCAGCTATGGGCATATCTGGCAGTTTATATTCATTTCTTAGCTCACATTTATTCAATATGAATAGGCTATTACATTGCATTTTACATATATTCTGGTTTTATGTGTACATATATGTGTCAGGGACTTGTTTCCTGCTTATTTTGGGAAAAAAAAAATTTTGTGTTGTGGGGGCTCGAACCATGAATGCCTGCTCTGCAGCCGGCATCTCTACCGCTTCGCTATTGCTTCTTGGCTTATTTTGCATATGTAGTTCTTATATGCTTTCCCACTGACTGCTAACTGTAGCTGCGCTACGGGCACGCCCGCGCAAACGAGCGCACTCACGGTTACACATCTTTACAATTTAAAAAAATATGACATGTACATCTATATTTCTTTTATGTTTGATAGTCTGTAGGGGCATGTGTTGTGTTGTGTTTATTCACATTTCCGTGGACTCTGTTGTGGGTGTGTACTTTGGGCACTTTTAAACTTCTGGGGGCGTGTCCGCTTGCAGGGCTCAGCCTACGGACATGCCCCCTACTGTCTTACACGGCCGTGTTCGACTTAGGTGTGATTCAGCATGCTCTCATGAATATGCAGAGCATGCTGACATCACTCAGTTTAACTGCAGCCTCCGTGTAAGAGTTATAACTCTTACACGGAGGCTTCGTGAATCCTGGGGTAGGTCTTTAATAAAATAATTAGAATATATGAACTTCCAGAAGGAAGAAAGAATATTATTTATATAGGGAATTGATTAGAAGAAATGTTTATATTTAAGCAATAATCTATTAATAGCCAGACAAAACTGTTAGGAACTGTTTGCTTATGACAGGTAGTAATATGTTTATTTTTAGATAGTATTACCTGATGTATTAGTTTCCATTTTGATTCATATGATGAATTTAATCACAAAACAATGATTTTCACAATAGTTGAAGTAGCATACAATTGAATATTAGGTAATCCTGTTCCACCATTATCCCAACATTTTCTGTGTCAATTAAAAGAAATTCTTGGTTTATTGGGATGGCAAAGAAACTTAAGTAGAATGTTATTATTTTTTTAATTTTTTTTGGTGAAGACATATTAATGGTTGTGTAATAAATAATATTTCAGGGAGAATTGCCAACTTAATTAACATTAAACACTTTTCCATAGTAATGAAAAATAAATTCCAACTTGTGACTAGACTTAGCATTGTATCAATAACCTGTTGAAAATTTACTTGTATCATTTCCTTACTATTAGATGTAATGATGATGATACCAAGATATTTAATCTGAGAGTTATTCCAATTTAAATCAGAATATTTTATATGATTTTTAACTTCTTGTTGATTAATAATGCACTCATTTTTGTTATGATTAAATTTAAAATCTGAAATACTTTCAAATTGCCTCATAGACCTAATTATATATTCAAATGATTTTTCTGTATTTCCTCAAAGAGTTGAATCTTTAGTTCCAAATGATCTTCTATTTTTATGTTTGCCCTATAAAGCTGTGAATGAAAGGTAAGTTTGATTTTTATTTGTTGTATTTTGTATTATTTTATTGCCTTTTTCTATTTTGAATACTGTGATTTTTTTTATCTTGTGTTTTACTTGTATTCTGCTTTTAACTGTATATTAAGACTTGAAAAGAGACCACAGCTCTGTCTCTTGTGAGTCAGGCAGAAATCAGAACATTTCAATTAAGGACTCAAACATAAGATAGTACAGGTCAGTTACGGTTAATCATCTGTGAACTGATAAAGTGGAGCTAGGAACTAAACCTTCTATTTAAGAGGTAAAATAAAACATTTCAGAGCTTTACTAGAAAGGCTCACCTAGACTCTGCTACACTTTGCTGTGAGGGGGAAAGGTTAGTTTGCTTTTTATTTGTTGTATTTTGCATTACTTTATTGCCTTTTTCTATTTTGAATACTGTGATTTGTTTTCTTTATCTTGTGTTTTACTTGTGGTCTGCTTTTAACTGCATATTAAAACTTGAAAAGAGACCACAGCTCTGTCTCTTGTGAGTCATGCAGAAATCAGAATAGATCAATTAAGGACTCACACGTAAGATAGAACAGGCCAGTTAAGGTTAATCATCTGTGAACTGAGCGTGTGAAGCTAGGAACTAAACCTTCTATTTAAGGGGTAAAATAAAACATTTCAGAGCTTTATTAGAAAAGCTCACCCAGACTCTGCTACACTTTGCTGGGAGGGAAAGGTTAGTTTGCTTTTTATTTGTTGTATTTTGTATTACTTTATTGCCTTTTTCTATTTTGAATACTGTCATTTGTTTTTTTTACCTTGTGTTTTACTTGTATTCTGCTTTTAACTGCATATTAAAACTTGAAAAGAGACCACAGCTCTGTCTCTTATGAGTCAGGCAGAATTTTTTTCCCAACCCTCACCCGGTTACAGTTGTGTTCTTAAACACCACTGTTTTTCTGGTTGCCTGCCCCTTATGTTAATTTGACCATATATTTCATTTCCTCTCTGCTTTTACTGGCTTGTGTGAGTAAGTGCAAAATTATCATTTTGTGAAATCACTCCCCTTCAACTATTTAAATTTATTGGCCATCATACTGTATTCCATAGTACCAGAATACAAAAGTGACCACCCACTTTCAATCTATCTTGCTGTTTTAAAAATAGTGACTCTCCACTAAAACTTAACTTTTTAGACAAGTAAAACTTTAGTTACCTACTTTCACATCTAACACCTCTAGTGCACACTGCAGTGTTTAGGATAAACCATTTTTTCATCTTAACTTTAAGCATCTCTTTGACTAGCACTTGCTCTAAAACCTGCTGGAAAGCACTAGGAAACCTTAAACTGATACAAGTACTCAACTCTCCTTGTTAATTAGGAGAAATTAATTGTAAGCACTAAGCCTATGAACAGTAAACACGAAAGAAATGAACTGGATGCCAGAGAAATAATAAATACAAATTTATTGAGCGCTTTTGTCACAATTACATATGACTTCTTCAGAATGAAAATCACATTCCCACACTTCATTTTATATTAAAATCAATTAACAAATTACCATACATAATTAATGTACATGTGTAATTTTAAAGATACAGGCTCCCTTATGGTTGTATTCAAAAGAAAACAATATAAAAATATAAAAGTATGTATAAACAGCTGTTAATAAAGCCAAATCATAAAATAAGTTGCAAAACACATCAATAAAGAAGTATTTCCTAAAAATGCAAGATATAGTGAAATACAAAATAAATAACTGCAAACAATAAAACAATATATGTAATAATATTTATAATAATGGCAACAATAGTAGCAACATTGTCTCATTAAAAAAAGAAAGTCAGCTTTTAGTTTTAAAAAACTACTGAGAGAAACCATGTCATTGAGTCCTGGACTTGTAGTGGCATTTACCCTCAATTGCTATAATAATTCTTTAAATTCTAATAACTGATCGATGGGGCCACCTCTCTCATCCACTACAAGCTGTTCCAAGACTGTAAACTTAAAATAGTGATCTGGGTGAGTGTTGACATGTTTGGCCAATGCATTTTTTAGGTTACATTTCCAAATATCATACATATGCTGGTATATGCGTGTCCTGAATGCATTCTTGGTTTTACCTACATAAAAGCTAGAATACCCCTGACATATACCTGCATAAATCACATATTTAGTACCACAATTGTTTTTCTGATTGAATCTCACCCAGCCATATCCGTCTATGAAAACTTTGTCACCCTCCAAAATATTTTTGCACTGGGTACACTGCCCACATTTTATCATTTTACCTACAACACATGTGGTGTTGCTACCCTTATTTCTTTCTAGTAGGTTATTTACACTAGTGTCCTTTTTATACACTATTACAGGTGCCTCACCTATTTTCACCCCTATGGTCTCATCACTTCTTAAAATAAACCAATTTTTGGAAATAATGTCACGAACCAGAGGGAATTGTGGAGTGTATGTAAGTATCAACCCATTCCTGTAGCAACCAGTTGTCAGTGCACTGTTCTCCAAAGGTGCACACAATATGGAGATACCTAACCCTAACAAGGGGTAAAAATGCCCCTCCACTCTCTTTCTAGTTACTTCATCCAATATCAGTTTCACAAATTCTTCAGGATAACCCCTCTTCATTAACATGCTCAATAAAACACCCCTTTTCTTGTAAATATTCTCCAATTTGCTGATCATACGGGCAAGTCTCACACCCTGACCCTTAACCAGGGATCGTTTTTGGTGCAGAGAGTGCCCGCTCTCGAAATGGAGAAGGGAGTTTGAGTATGTTGCCTTCCTGAAGATTGTAGAGCAAAATTAATTGTTGATATAATCTTTGCTGATCTGTATGTCTAAGTAACTGATGGATTCAGTGTGTATCTCTACTGTGAATTTCAAAAATGTAGTGCTAGAGTTGAGGAACAGTAAAAATTCTGACAACTGGTCTCGGTTACCAATCCAAAAAATTAGGATGTCACCCAGGTATCGTCTGTAAAATCTACAATGTGACATCCCTTCTGATGTGAAAACATTAGACAATTCCCACTGAGTCAAAACTATATTAGCAAAAATTGGTGTGCAGGCTGCACCCATTGCTATTCTGGACCTTTGTTTAAATAAGTATCCCTCAAATGTCAAAAAAAATATTCTCCAAAATTAATTCCATCAAGGTACTTAATGTAAGTATTTTTGCATGTAAAAATGAGGTATGCTGGCATAGGAAGTCGTAAAACAACTTAATGCCTTCATTATGTGGGATAACATTAAATAAATTAATGTCAATTGTAGCAAAGATGATGTTACTACTATAATATTCCTGCTTAATTTTCTTCAGACAATCCCATGAATCTCTAATAATATGAGTGAATGAACTCAAACATTTTTTTAACTGATGGTCCAAGAATTTAGCTATAGAAATAGTTTTGGAACCTTTGGCGTCCTCTATAGGTCTTAATGGGGGATGGATGATATTCTTGTGGGTCTTTGGGATCCCGAATATAGTCGGGGTCCTCGGATGTTTTTGTGTGCAAAAATTGAAATCCACTTCTGTAATCTGGTCATTCAGAAGTAAATCCATGAGGACCATGTCCACATGTCTGTATGCTATATTTAATTAATTACGAGAAATTTGCTCATAACCATCCCCAAGTAAATGTCCTAGCATACAATCAATGTATCTATCTTGGTCCATGACCACCAATCCACCTTTCTTGTCAGGTTTCATCACTCAAATGGATCTATTATTAGAAATGATAACAAGAAGGATGGTTTCTTCCCCAGTTAAATTCAACAATATGGTACAATCCTTGTTTCTAGAGAGGTCACTGATTTCTTTCATACAGATTCCTTGAAACAATTGGATGGTAGGGTGTAGTGCAGGGTTAAATACTCTCGTCTTCTTACATAAAATAGGATAGTTATTACTATTGTTAATCTCACCCAAGGTCACACTAAGATTCAACTTTTTAGTGTATAACATGACATCTAATAAGGTTTTTTCTACACTGAATTTTTTAAAAGGTACACAATTTAACCCTTTCTGGAAGAGGTTTGCCCATTCCTTGGTAACCGGGACACTGCTTAGATTGTATATTTTAAAATCTTTGTGGTCATTTAAAATAATGGCAACGTCACTGTGATTCAATCCAGTGGGAATTATCAAGGGGATCAATACCATCCACTTCAGAGCAATTCTGGGAGGGGGAGAGGGAGGGGGAGACGGGTGAATTGGCAATGATCAAGATAGTACAAGAGGACATGTCTAGTAACAATCACAGTGACATTGCCATTATTTTAAATGACCACAAAAATTTTAAAATATACAATCTAAGTAGTGTCCCAGTTACCAAGGAATGGGCAAACCTCTTCCAGAAAGGGTTACATTTTGTACCTTTTAAAAAATTCAGTGTAGAAAAAACCTTATTAGATGTCATGTTATACATTAGAAAGTTGAATCTTAGTATGACCTTGGGTGAGATTAACAATAGTAATAACTATCTTATTTTATGTAAGAAGACGAGTGTATTTAACCCTCCACTACACCCTACCATCAAATTGTTTCAAGGAATCTGTATGAAAGAAATCAGAGACCTTTCTAGAAACAAGGATTGTACCATATTGTTGAATTTAACTAGGGAAGAAACCACCCTTCTTGATAGCGTTTCTAATAATAGATCCATTCGAGTTATGAAACCTGACAAGGGGGGTGGATTGAGGGTCATGGTCCAAGACAGATACATTGATTGTATGCTAGGACATTTACTTGGGGATGGTTATGAGCAAATTTCCCGTAATTAATTAAATATAGCATACAGACATGTGGACATGGTCATCATGGATTTACTTCTGAATGACCATATTACAGAAGTGGATTTCAATGTTTGCACACAAAAACATCAGAGGACCCCGACTATATTCAGGATCCCAAAGATCCACAAGGATATCATCCATCCTCCATTAAGACCTATAGTGGACACCAAAGTTTCCAAAACTATTTCTATAGCTAAATTCTTGGACCATCAGTTAAAAAATTGTTTGAGTTCATTCACTCATATTATTAGAGATTCATGGGATTGTCTGAAGAAAATTAAGCAGGAATATTATAGTAGTAAAATCATCTTTACTACAATTGACATTAAAGATTTATTTAATGTTATCCCACATAATGAAGGCATTGAGTTGTTTTACGACTTCCTATGCTGGCATACCTCATTTTCTCACACAAAAATACTTACATTAAGGACCTTGATGGAATTAGTTTTGGAGAATATTTTTTTGACATTTGAGGGACACTTATTTAAACAAAGGTCCAGAATAGCAATGGGTGCAACCTGCGCACCAATTTTTGCTAATATAGTTTTGACGCAGTGGAACTTGTCTAATGTTTTTACATTGGAAGGGATGTCACATTGTAGATTTTACAGATGATAACTGGATGACATCCTAATTTTTTGGATTGGTAACTGAGACCAGTTGTCAGAATTTGTACTGTTCCTCAACTCTAGCACTACATTTTTGAAATTCACAATGGAAATACACACTGAATCCATCAGTTATTTAGACATACAGATCAGCAAAGATTATATCAACAATCAGTTTTGCTCTACAATATTCAGGAAGCCAACATACTCGAACTCTCTTCTCCATTTCGAGAGCGGGCACCCTCTACACCAAAAACAATCCCTGGTTAAGGGTCAGGGTGTGAGACTTGCCCATATGATCAGCAAATTGGAGGATTTTTACAAGGAAAGGGGTGTTTTATTGAGCATGTTAATGAAGAGGGTTATCCTGAAGAATTTGTGAAACCGATATTGGATGAAGTAACTAGAAAGAGAGTGGAGGGGCATTTTTACCCCTTGTTAGGGTTAGATACCTCCAGATTGTGTGCACCTTTGGAGAACAGTGCACTGACAACTGGTTGCTACAGGAATGGGTTGATAGTTACATACACTCCACAATTCCCTCTGATTCGTGACATTATTTACAAAAATTGGTTTATTTTTAAGAAGTGATGAGACCATAGGGGTGAAAATAGGTGAGGCACTTGTAATAGTGCATAAAAAGGACACTAGTGTAAAGAACCTACTAGAAAGAAATAAGGGTAGGAACACCAAATGTGTTGTAGGTAAAATGATAAAATGTGGGTAGTGTACCCAGTGCAAAAATATTTTGGAGGGCGACAAAGTCTTCATAGATGGATATGGTTGGGTGATATTCAATCAGAAAAACAATTGTGGTACTAAATATGTGATTTATGCAGGTATATGTCAGGAGTGTTCTAGCTTTTATGTAGGTAAAACCAAGAATGCGTTCAGGACATGCATATACCAGCATATGCATGATATTGGGAAATGTAATCTAAAAAATGCATTGGCCAAACATGTCAACACTCACCCAGGTCACTATTTTAAGTTTACAGTCTTGGAACAGCTTGTAGTGGATGAGAGAGATGGCCCCATCAATCAGTTATTAGAATTTAAAGAATTATTATAGCAATTGAGGGTAAATGCCACTACAAGTCCAGGACTCTGTTTCAAGGACATGGTTTCTCTCAGTAGTTTTTTAAAACTAAAAGCTGACTTTCTTTTTTAAATGAGACAGTGTTGCTACTATTGTTGCCATTATTATAAATATTATTACATATATTGTTTTATTGTTTGCAGTTATTTATTTTGTATTTCACTACATCTTGCATTTTTAGGAAATACTTCTTTATTAATGTGCTTTGCAACTTATTTTATGATTTGGCTTTATTAACAGCTGTTTTTACATATTTTTATATTGTTTTCTTTTGAATACAACTATAAGGGAGCCTGTATCTTTAAAATTACATATGTACATTAATTATGTATGGTAATTTGTTAATTGATTTCAATATAAATGAAGTGTGGGAGTGTGATTTTCATTCTGAAGAAGTCATACGTAATTGTGACAAAAGCGCTCAATAAATTTGTATTTGTTATTTCTCTGACATCCAGTTCGTTTCTTTCATGTTTACTGAACCGCCTATAATTGCAAAGTACCTTGCTAAGGTAAGGAAAACAGCTCTTGTACTTTACAAAAAAAAAAGCACCAAATCAGGCATGTCTGAGGGTCAGCTTCTGGTGATTTCTCCTGTCCACCTGGTGAATCTGGGCATACTGGGGCAAAGCAGCAATTGCCTCATGTACACAGACAACCCTCTCCTCCTATCACCCAACACTACAACCTGCAAGAGATGCACTTACATAGCCAAAGTGGAAGCAAAGGTCTCTCCACCCAAGATTGTGCTACACAGTCAAGAGGAGAAGGTTAACACCCACACTACACCTCAAGCACCACATAGTCCTTCTAAACCCACACCACCAACACCCTCACATAGCAACACTAAACCCTCATATGTGGAGGCCCTTAATAATAACCTGCCCAAGCAACAAGAACCTCTGAAGTTGAAATGCAAACAAACACCACTCACAATCAAAGTGTCACATAGCTCACAACACCAGTGTGCCACCCAACAACAGCCCCTAAAGCAAGACAACGTACCCAACACTTTAGTCATAGGTCACTCTATAGTCAGGCACACTGATGAGCCACTCACCAGGCTGAACAAGGAGAAAATTACAGTCAGCTGCCTGTCGGATGCCAGGATCTACCACATAACACGTGCACTCACGTCACTCCACAACAAGTACAAATATGACTGTCATTGTCCATGTTGGAGTGAATGACTTGAGATGTACCTCCCTGGACTACATGAAAAGAGACATGGAAGAGCTCCCGGATTATGTGGCCCAGGCAGGTATCACCCTAGCCCTAAGTAGCATCCTGCCTTCACCCAGAATGATACCAGAGTATAAGGACAAAATGATTGACTTCAACAATTGGCTAAGCTTCTGGTGTCATTCAAAGGCGATCCAGTATCTGTCTGCCTGGGACGACATGATCGACAGACCACGATGCTTTGCCAGAGATGGTCTGCACCTGTCACCCCTGGGATTCAGAATACTGACTAAGGCTCTTGCCACCCCTATAGTACTTTTTTAGGCAAAGTTCAAAGGGCAAAACCACCAACATAACAGGTACAAGCATGCAAAATCTGAAGGTAGTGCTACTCAATGCTAGAAGTCTAAACCTCAAAATGCACTCTCTCTCGGCACTCCTAAAAATGGAGAACATCGATATCTGTGCAGTAACTGAGACCTGGTTCAAGGCTCCAGAGAGCACCCCTGCAATACCAGGGTACTACTTTTATCTCACTTTTCGGCCACCAAACCAGGACCAAAACACTAAAGGTGGAGGAGTGTCCATATTCACCAAGGATATTCACACCACCAGGCTAGTTGCCCAACACAATGCATCTGAAATTCTCCAGGTGCAACTAACACTAGGTAAAACTGCAATCCAAACTGTAGCTTGCTACAGATCCCCCACCATGCCCCAAGATTCTCACTATACCTTTCTAAACATACTGGAAAATATTAAGATACAACCAAACACCCTAATATTGTGTGATTTCAACTACCCTGCCATTAACTGGCAAAACTACTTGTGTATCAGCACCTTTGCCCAATGGTTCTTGGAATTCATAAATTCCAATGCCCTGAATCAAGTAATCCATAGTCCCAATAGGGGCTCCAGTATCCTAGACCTGGTTATTACCAACATGGGAAATTGATGCTCCACACCTATGGTCACTCCCTCGTTGGTCAGGTCTGACCATAAGCTAATCACCCTTGACATCCACATCCCTCCCCCACCCCCAGTAAGGAAACCTCCATAAAAAGCTTCTCCAAAACCAACTTCATGCTCCTCAAGTCAGAAGTGACAAACTTCATGACACCCATGAGATGGGAACTTTAAGTTCGACTACTGAATCCTACACTAAGGCACTGTATGAGCAAATCTACTCATGCATGAATTGTGCCATCCCAAATAGAACCAAGATGCTCTCCTCCAAAAAAAGGATGCCAATCTGGCGGTCCCCTGCCATAAACAAACTTTGCAACAAAAGGAAGAAACTGTTGCAGAAAAGAGGAAAATCCCAGGATGCAAAAAACTCCCTTACCAGCCTCAGTAAGAAGCTGAGATCCCTCATAAAATCATCCAAAGCTAGTTACAAAAATAAAATTGCCAAAGATTCCAAAGACAACCACAAGGCATTATATAGCTATGTCAAGAATCTAAATGGCAATGCTCAGATTTGCTCTGAGCTACAACAGAATGGCATTAAATATACTGATTCCAAGGATATTGCCAATATCCAGGCAGATCGATTCAGTGCCAACTTCACCCCCCTCTCACCCCTAAAGGGCCCATCTCAATACCAAAAGATTGCTAAATCCCAGTAATAATGGCCACACAGGTAAAAACCACACTCTCCAAAGCTAAGAATACAGCATCCATGGGACCAGATGACATCCTGGGCTGTGTACTACATGAATTACAAAATGAACTGGCACCTCACCTAAGTGTCATGTTTAAACATAGCCTCATCTCAGGCTTCATGCCCACTGAGTGGCAAACAGCTACAGTTATCCCACTCCACAAGGGGGGATCCACCTTGGATCCTGGGAGCTACTGCCCCATCAGTCTGACGAGCCTGATCTGCAAGGCCATGGAACGTATTACCATGGAACTTATAAACAAAGATATTGGCAACCTTCAAACACTGGACCCCACCCAGTTTGGGTTAGTGAAGGGCCAATCTTGTCTCCTGAACCTGATTGACTTATTTGAATCAGTCTCCAGAGCTGTGGATGAAGGTAAGGCGGTCCACACAGCCTATCTGGACCTTGCCAAGGCCATCGACACCCCGCCCACTCTGGAATCATAGATAAACTTACTAAGCTGTGCATTAATCCCTACATCACTCGATGGGTTGCCAACTGCCTTACTGACAGAACCCACACTGTAAAAGTAGCCAACTCCAAATCCAGCTCCAGACACGTGACAAGTGGAATACCTCAGGGGTCAGTCCTGGGACCGGTCTTGTTTGGTATCTACTTCTCTGAAGTACAGACCAACACTAAGGGACTCCGGCTAACAAAGTTTGCAGATGACTGCAAACTGGGAGCCATTATTGAATCCCCAAATGATGTGGATATTCTACAAAAGGGCCTTACAGAAACAGATGCTTGGTGCCAGAGCCATGGGCTCAAGCTCAATGCCAAGAAATGTATAGTTATCCCCTTTGGGGAAAAAAATGTGCCTGTGAATTACCACATAGGTGGCAGTACACTAAACAGTGAAAGTGTGATAAGAGACTTAGGGACACAGGTGGACAGTGGTCTCACCTTCGATGACCACATCACCACAACAGTCAGGAAATCCTTCTATGTAGCACACCTCATCACTAAGGGTTTTTCATCCAGAAAAAAGGAGGTCATTGTCCCACTGTACTCATCCCACATTAGACCCATTATAGAATACAATGCCCCATTTGGTATGTACCTCTCAAGACATCTGCAACAACTGGAAAGGCCGCAGAAATGCCTCACTAAAAGAATCACAGGCCTAAAGCACTATAGAATCACAGGCCTAAAGCAGATGCCCTATGCTGACCATCTAAAAAAACTCCAGCTATACTCTGTCACATATCGTCTACTCAGAGGCGATCTCTGCTTAACATACAAGGCCATGTCAAACCCAGAGCTGTGGACATGCTACACTTAAAGAAATCCTAATCCCTCAGAGCCACACACTCCAGGGATCTAAACCTTGTCATCACAATGACCAAAACATACTGGAGGGATAGGTTCCTGACCCAGAGACTCCCCAGACTCTGGAATAGACTGCCCATATATGTCAAGCCTTTTTGGCCCTCTTCAAAAGGAACCTTGACAATTGGATGGAAGATAGGAAATTCACCCTGGGGATCACTTCAGTTGTCCTGCTAGACAGGGGTCCAAGGAAGTAAATATTGTGGGAAGAAATAGCCAGGGGATTCTTATGGCTAGGTTTGTGTAGGCCTTAGGGCCGATAGCCTACTACCAGCCTATGAACCTATGTTAGCAAAAGGTCCTATTACTAGTGTAAAAAGTAATGGAGATAGTGGGCAACCTTGTTTAGTACCTTTTTACAGTTTAAAGGAATTAGAAAGAAAGGAACCTATGTTGACGTAAGCACAAGAATTAATGTAGAAATTTGAAACTAATGATATTAACTAAGCTGAGAAATTATATTCTTTAAGTGCTTTAAATAAATAAGGCAAATTGACTGAGTCAAAAGCTTTGTCTAAGTCAAGACTAATGATAGAAAGTTCTTTTTTATGTTTATTTGCATAGTCTATTGGTGTATGTATCCTTGTTATATTATATTGTACCCGTTTATTCAAAAGAAAACCTGTTTGATTGTTGTTAATTGATTTTGGCATTACTAGATTAATTCTATTAGCTAAAATAGACACGAACATCTTATAGTCTACATTTACTAGTGAAATGGGTCTATAAGAAGAACAATTTGTTGGGTCTTTGTCTTGCTTTAGAATAGGTGAGATGAGGGAATATTTCCATGATGGAGAAACCTCTGAAGTAGTTTTTATTTCCCTGATAGCTTTTTCTGGTATAAAGACTGCCTTGTCTGGCAATAGTTTGTATAGTTCAGGTATAAGACTATCTAACCAGGAACCTTATTATTTTTTTACTTTTTAATTTGATCTTTTATTTCTTTTAAAGTGGACCTATCAATTTTTTTTAATTGTTCATTTGTTAATTTCTTCTTTATATTTCCCTTTAGAAAAGTTTCTACTATCTCATCATTGACTAAGTTTTTGAACTTTTATTTATATTTTCATACATTCAACACTCAAGAATACCCTTAATATTTGTTTTCCTTTCTTTTTTGTTATTTATTTGTTTTGTAATTTTGTTAATATGATTTAGTCAATTAATTTTCTTAGATCTAATGGTAAGTTTATGTAAGCTTGATGGGTTCACTGAATATGAAGTTTTAGTTTTTCCAGGTTTATTGGCACTTCATGGTTTAGAATTTCAACGTATTTTGTATTCAAATGTTTTAGTTCTGACTGACTAATAGTGTCATTTAGGTCTAACTTTATTTTATCTGTTTTAGTCTATAATGTATTTACTTCTTTATCCCATTCTTTTGCTTTATTTATATACCAGCATGTAATTCTACCATTTAAGTAAGCTTTTAGTGAGTCCCAAAGGATAATATCATTTACTTTACCACTTGTAGTTATTTCTATAAAGTGTTTGATCACATTTACGTACAACTCCTTAAATCCTTTTATTATAACAATGTATGCTGGTAGTCTTTTATGATGTATTGAGATATTATTTTTAAAATAATGTTGAATACAATAGCACTGTGATCTGATAATGGACATTACACTATGGAAACTTCTTATATTTGAAATCAAATTGTCTATAACAAAAACCTTATCAATATTAGTCTGAGTTCCATATCTATAAGAATAATGGGTGTATTGAAGTAAATTTATTTTTCTTAGCACATGTATATCCTTTAGGTTCATAAAGTTTACAAATTTTGATTAGTGTTTAGCTGATGATGTGATTCTAGGTTTTTTATTAGCAGCTGTGTCCTTATCAGGTAAGATACAGTTAACATCACAAGCCACTATGACGTCACTTTTCATATAATAGGCTATAGTGTCTAGATAATTTTTTGCATCTTTAGCTCCAACCCCAGGAATCCAATAAGAATTTACCAAAGTAAATATTTTCCTATTCCATTCAGTTACTACAATGCTTAACATACCATTTTTATTGACATAAGTATCCATTACATTAGGCATAACTAGGGAATTCTTGCACAGAAGGAGTGTGCCTCTTCTTTCAGATCTAAAACCAGAACCTGCCAGAATTAAATAATTTTTAATGATAATTTATTAACATCCTTATTGAATAAACATGTTTCTTGTAAAAATACTATTTGAGCTTTATATAACTTCAGGTACTTCAGCAGGCTTCCTCTCTTTACTGGATCATTTAATCCATTAATATTAATAGATAAGCATTTAAAATCAGACATTTATAAGAGAACATATTACTAAAAAATATATTTGTTTAAAGAACTATTACATACTTCACAGATAATGATAAAGAATGTTCAGCTATGGACAAACCTTTTAAAACAGTTAGAATATTAGCTAACAATATAATTTTAAAACATTCTACCATGGAATAAGAAATTCCTAGTTTGTTGATAAAAATCAAACTACATCTGAACCTCCACTTTAGACTAACTACATTTAGCTTGTGCTTCTGCTTTATGCAGGTATTTTTCCTATCTTAATATGAATCATTTTAAGAAAGCCCGTCTATATGTTATTAAGAAAGAGAGAGAAGGCTACTTAGGTCCCCTTTAACTTTAAATAAGCCATATTAGTTACTCCAAGTTTAGGTTATTATGGGTAAGACCCCCATTCATGTCATAGCCAGTTATAGATCCTCCTCCATTGGTCATGACGCACACAAAGCCTACTTGGCTAAACTGAAGGCAATCCAAATATTCCTGAACATTTTGGTTATAGGGTATTTCAATTATCCCACCATCAATTGGGAAACCTATGCTAGCCCTAACTCACTAGTACAAAAGTTTCTTGACTTTGTTAACTCAAGTGCCCTGAAACAAGTTGTTCATACTCTGACAAGAAGAACAAACATATTAGATCTGGTCTTCACTAACATGTCAAACAGATGCCCTGCCACAACTGTTGGACCCTCATTAGTTAAATCTGACCACAAATCAGCCATCTTTAAGCTGGCACTAACACCAGAACTCACAAAGGATGAAATCAGGCTAAAAACTTCACCAAGGCAAACTATACCCTCCTAAGTGAAGGTATAAATGCATTCCAAGCCCCACCCCACCTGGAAGTGGTAACTACACTGAAGCTTACACTAAAGCCCTGTACAATCACTTGCATAAGTGTATACAATCGGCTGTACCAGGAAGAATCAAAGCCAGAGACCCAAGTAAAACAAGATGCCATGGTGGACATCCAACACCAACAAACTTTACAATAAATGCATAAAGTTGCTGTCCAAGAAAACAAAGGCAGGGTCCCACAATGGAAAAGCACCCTTCTCAGCCTCAACAGGCAAATAAGACAACTTGTCAAATCCTCTAAAGGCTTCTTTGAGAAAAACTTAGCAAGCACATTCAAGGATAACCATAAGGCCTTTTATAGCTATGTACATAGCCTAAAAACTAGTGACTAATGGTATCACACACAGTGACCCAAAAGAGATTGCAAACCTGCTAGCAGATAGGTTTGGGAAAAAGTTCACACCCTTATCCCCTGCAAACTTATCACAAACCTTCTCCCAAACTCTCCAGCCACCATACATATATGAAGAGCAAGTCATTAAAGCTTTATCCAAAGCAAAAAGCACAGTCTCTATGGAACCAGATGGCATCCCAGGCTGTCTTCTAAACAGGCTAAAACATGAGCTGACATCACCATTAAGTACCCTTTTCTATCATAGCATAACCACAGGCTTTGTTCCTGAAGAATGGAGAGCAACAACAGTTATTCCCCTCCACAAAGGTTGCCTAGCAACAGACCCAGGGAATTACAGACCCATAAACCTGACCAGCCATCTATAAGGCCATGGAATGTATCATTATGGACCTCATAAATAAAGACATAGGTGACCTCCTAACCCTGGATCCAACCTAATTTGGCTTTGTCAAGGACTGATCCTCCCTGTTAAATCTTTTGGATTTCTTCGAAATATGACAACGGCCACTGATGAGGGCAAATCTCTGCACACAGCATACCTCGACTTAGCAAAGACTTTTGATACAATCCCATACTCAGGCATTACAGATAAACTTGGCAAACTGAATGTAAACCCCTTTGTTGTATGATGGGTTGCCAGCAGGCTCACAAACCAGGCACACACTATCAAAGTAGGTGACTGCACATCAACCAGCAGACCTGTCAACAGCAGGGTGCCACAGGGGTTAGTGCTGGGCCATCTACTGTTTGGTATATACTTCTCAGAAATTTAAGTCAAAACCAAGGGGTTGTGTCTGACTAGGTTGGCAGACAACTGCAAAATAGGTGCAATTATTGAATCCCAAATGATGTCAGTATATTCCAGGAAGGTCTTACGCAGATCAAAGACTGGTGTCTTAGTCACGGTCTCAAACTGAATGCAAATGAGTCATCATCTTTCCCTATGGCAAAACAATGTCCCTTCACACTATCAAATCAACAACAATACCCTAAGTACCCACAAAATGCTAAGAGATCTGAGATCACAAGTTGACTGCGACCTTAACTTTGACCACCATGTGGCTATTGTAGTGAGGAAGGCTTCCTATGTAGCACACTTAATTAGTAAAGGCAATTAATTGCTTTGAGAGCAAAAGAGGTTATTACCCCTTTACACTCAGCACTAATCTGGCCCATAATTGAGTATAACGCCCCATTTGACATGTACCATACAATGCACCTGCAGGAATTGGAGAGACCTCAGAGGTTTCTAACAAAAAAGATCAAGGGACTTCAGCACATGCCTTACACAGACTGACTAAAGTCAATGTCACTATACTCTGTATTGTATAGACTTTTTAGGAGAGACTTATGCCTGGCTTACAGAGCAATCTCAGACCCAAACCTAATGAACTTGCTGCATATCCATAAATCAAATGGGACTACAGCTACCCATTCCAGGGACCTAATTATGGCCTGTAAATTAAACAGGGCATGCTGGAGGGACAGATTTGTACTCCAGTGACTGCCACATCTTTGGAATAGACTACCAGTTCATGTGAAACAGAGCACCTCTATGACACTCAGTCATATAGACCCCTACGACTACTTTCATGTTGTGGAAAAATAATGGAGAAGGTAATATTGGACAAGTTATTGTCAGAATTGAATAAGTTTGGACTTGAAACCATATATCATCATGCTTATGTTGAAAATAGTTATATTACCACTTGTAACATGATGTTCTATAACAATATAATAATAGATATGAATGAAAAATTGTGCTGTGATGTAATTTATACAGATTTAACTTCAGCATTTGACAGGGTCATACACAAAACACTGATTAATAAATTAAAACAACTAGGTATTGCTGTACTCTTGATAAGATGGATAACTGTGTGGCTTACAAATAGGACATGGCAAGTATCATCCAGAAACTGGACAGGTGAAATTCTTGGTTATAGTCAGGGTGTCCCACAGGGCTCTGTCCTAGGGCCTTACTTGTTTAGTTTGTATCTTTCAAACCTAAATTTTTCATCTGAGGTGTTCTACAGTCTGTATGCTGATGACCTGAAATTGGGTAAACTGATTACATGTGTTACAGATAAGGCATGGCTGCAAAATAACTTGACTAAATTGACCATTTGGGCATAGCAGAATAATATGCTAATTAATACTTCAGAAACTAAGCATATAAAATTTGGGAGACATAAACTGAAAGGTGAATATTTAATACAATACACAGTGATTGAAGCTGTAGACTCATTTAAGGATCTGGGTATATGGGTAGATTCAGCTGAGTTTTTCTATTCATATCAACCAATTGGCCAATGATAGTTCTAGAACTATATGTTGTATAAAAAGATTTATAAAGTTTAGGAAATCAAAAGTGATGAAGTAATTGTTTGTTTATTACATTAGACCTGAACTTGAGTATGGAATAACAATATGGAAACCCTATAAAAAACAAGCATGAGTAAATTGGAAAGAGTACAATGGGAATATGCCAAGGGCATCCATGGATATGAAAATTTAAGTTATTATGAAAGACTAAACTATCTGAACTTGTACAGTGTGTCTTATAGCTATCTAAGAGGAGATCCTATTCAGGTATATAGAACATTTAGAGACTTAGGGAATGTTTGGGTTTATCAAAAAGTAGTAGACAATCATCAGACAACCTGTGTAGAAGATTCTGTAGGAATGAGAAGTGTACTAATTGGTTCTCTGCCAGAGCAGCTGATGCATGCAACAGACTACCAAATCACATTAAACCATTACTAGTTTAGATATCTTTAAGAAGAGCCTGGACACTTATTATGGGAATAAGTGTTCTGTTATATTGGCAATCTAGAAAGGCATTAATTCCCATGCTTAAAATATTTTTATATATGTATGTACTGATCAAGAGGAACCTGAATGAGTGGATGGGGCACAGTAAATTCTAACCAGGGATAGCACCCACAACCCTCCTGGACTTGGGCAGTCATTGCTAAATATAGTCTATCCATGGTATTACATTGGGATGAAGCGGCTAAGCTTGAAACGACCTTTGGGTCAATAGCCTAGTAAACCCCTATGATCCTGTGATCCTATGATCACTGTTCCCATCTTCTGTTATAACCTCTTCTTGCTCCTCAGACTACAACAATGTTATCAGATGCTATTTTCACATTTGTTATTATAAATGTTTATTTATAGTGTAAAAAAATATTTATATAACAATCTACCAGCTATATACATCTCTATTTGCCCTTATCTCTTTCTGTTTCTGCTTATACACTCTATCTTATACCATTTACTATTTACATGAACCCCGAACTTTATTAATAATCCATATGCACTATGCTTTTGTAAAAATAGGTATGCCAATCCTTATATATTAGGAAATTGTTATTTTAGTTCCTTCTTTTTATTATATACATTCATTTCTTGCAATCAGTCTGCTATCTTATTTATGCATTTTATTAGAGGGAATTTGAACTACTATTTAATATTTTATAAATAAAATCTATCGAATATAATCTATGTGTGATTTTTAAATCAAATACCCGGGCATATAATTATTTTTGTCATATCAGATTTATCTTATTATAAGCTGCAATGTATTCCAGCTGTTATTATATAACAAGCCATCAAGCTGTTAATATATAACCAGCAATCAAAACTATAGACTAGTTATTATTGGTTTTAAAGCTCATTTTACCTTTAATTAATTATATGTTATGAATTATGTTTATTCCTTATGAATGATTTAATATAATATGTTTTAATTCCTAGATATGAATGATTTTAAGTTAACCTATCAGTATTAATATTTAAAGTACACTGCATTTCCCATTTTAACATTCTACTATATCACTTCCTATTCAAGAGGGTGATTTGAAAGGTCAGCTTTCACCATAAGGAAGAAGAAGGTAAGAAAAACAACTCATAGAACCTTTTAATGCTTATAAAGCCTCACAAAGTGCCTGCACCACTATATAGCTTCTTTTAAAGCTAAATTAATGTTAAAGGTGCAAAAATAGTTTATTTAGCTCTACTTGCATTTACAGAAATGCTTGAGGCATTCACAAGTGAATTTAAACATTTCAGTATTAACTATTAGCCCTTGAAAGCCATCTAATCAAAAAAAAATGAAACACTTTAAATTTCAAATGCTTCCCCAAATACAGATATGTTTTTATAAACTCTGCATGTACAGATAAACTTGCAACAATGGTGAGTCTTCATTTTTATCCTTCATTTTAAAATAAAGGCTTACCAAGTTACTTTAATCAGTAAGTAACTACTAAATATTATAAGAAGACAGAAACAATGCATAATTAGAGATGAAACAATGACTCCAGCATTTCAAATGCAGATGTTTCCTCAGGTTTTCATGTATTATTTTGTATGAAGCTTTCTACCATTCTTTAAAGGAGATTTAACAATAAAACTTGTGTTGAAAGACTGCCAGCAATATGTGATAAGAATTCAGTGCCTATAGGTGTCAATGATGTGCTAATTGTTTTTGACATTCCAATACTTTCTTTTGTGTATGTAAAACTGCCATTTATGTGAATTACAATGCATCTTATCATAATTTTTGCTGTCATTTTATATTCTGAGAACTGTGTTTTGTAGCACAGCACAAAACCATATCAAGAACTTAAATGTTTGTTTCTTCCCATATGCTTCATCATATGGATATTTTACATTTAGTGACAGGTATAGTGTGACTGATTAAGTTCTATTCAGAATTAATAAGCATCACTTATGTATAGTACTTAAAAGAAGATTATTTGAAATAAGGAATAAAATGATTTACGTTGTAGAAAGTGATATTGTCTGATCCTTACTAATCATACACTTTATGTTACAGAACAAATACTACAAGGAGAATGACTTAATTTTTCATTTATCTTTTATCTTTTTACTGTTTTTGTCTTTAACTGACCATCCATTCATTGTTGCACTTTCTTTAAGAGATGTAGACAAACTCCTGTCAATATCTTCCATTTTTTTTTCTAGAATTGTATTCCACTGTATAAGCTCCAGTGCATCTCCCAAGTATTAAAAGTCTTCTATCCTTCTATAATATTAATCTTTATTTTTGCTGGAAGCAAGATGTGTGCATTAATATTGGGGTTTTTTTAAGTCCTTTATAAGATGTATACATGCTTTCCCTTTTTGACATAGCTGAAGTTGAATAATCATTGTCAAATCTTATAATGTTTTCTTTTATTTTAACTGGATAATTAGTCCATGTTGTTTTTAAAACAAGATCTTTATCTTGGCTGGAAAAGGATCTAACTATCACTGACCTTGGTGTAGGTGGTTTTTTTCTTTATTGACGTGTTGGAAAGTGGTCTTTGTGCCCTCTCAATGCCAAAGGAAAGAGCTTCAGGCAGGTTCAATGTCTTAGGCAAGTGGGTATTTAGAAATTGAATCAAACTGTCCCCTTCCTCTTTCACAAGAATGCCATAAATCCTAATATTGTTCCTTCTGGATCTGTTTTACTAGATCTTCTACCTTTTCCCAAAATAAGTTAGTTTGTTTCAGGAGAAATTCAGTATTATTTTCACTCTCAATCATTCTTCCATCTAAATCAGTCATTGCCTCTTCTATATTTGAAATTTGTGAAGGGTGTTTAAGAGCTTCACACAGCATTTCTACCTGTTTATTACATTCTTCCCTAATGTTGTCCATTTTGCTTTCTAGTTTATCCATCTTTATTGAAAGTTCATTGATATTACTTGCTGAGTATAGACTGAATGTCTCTGCTCATTGTATTATCCTGTACGCTGGGTTTTGAGTGACTCATTTTGAGGGAATTAGTTTCTTGAAAGGAAAAAGTGATGAAAAGGTTCTAAACATATTTTTCTTGTAGAAGTTTTTTCAGAAGCAGTTTAATTATATGTCCATCAAATTTTGAAATGTCTTCTTTGAAATGTTCTATAAAAGTCTTGGCAGAAATGTTAACATGAAGCAAAGCAAGAATATTGTGCTGTCAACTGCTCATTATCTTGGCCACTCCCCAGAACTATATACCCTTTTCATGACAATGCCATGTCTGTTCTTTAGAATCCTATCCAGATTTTCCATAACATTCCTTCCAATAAACAAGTGTCTTATAATTTCATGGCTGTAATCACCATCTGCAGAGATCTTTGAGCCCAGGAAAATAGAGTCTAACACTTTCCATATCTTGTTTATCAACATGGAAAGAAAAAAAATCCATATTTTATTGTTGTTAAGAAGCAAGACCACTTTTATTCATTCTTTCATCTTTCTTTCAACAGGGTCTTCAATTCTTTCTTACTTTCATTTCTCAGAATGGTCATTATCTGCAAATCTGAGTATAATAGTTCTCCGTGTATTTTGATTCTAGCATGCAATTCATTGATCCCTGCATTCTGTGTGAAGTACTTAGCATATACATTAAATAAACTTGGTAAAAATAAAGAGCCTTGTGACACTCATTTCCCTATCATAAAACAATTGATTCTTCCATATTTGGTTCTAGCTATTGCTTATTGATTTTCATACAGATTTCTTAGGAGGCAAATAAGGTGACCTGGTATTCCCTTTTCTCTAAGAGCTTGCTTCAGTTTGTTATGATCCATACAGTTAAAAGCTTTAGAGTAGTCAATTAAGCAAAAGTAAATATTTTTTGTAGAACTCCCATTCTTTCTTTATTATCCAGTGGATGTTGACAATTGTTGCCTATATCCATTCTAAAGACAGAGTATGCATCCAGAGTTCTCAACATTATATTGCTGCAGTATAACTTAAGGATTTTGAGTGTTAACTCACTATCATGTGAAGCAAGCAGTCATAACTTGATCATCTGGCACCCTCAGCAGTTTCCCAGTCTGGCACCCCCCTGACAAACCAAAGTTGAGAACTAAAAAAAAAAAAAACTCACCTCTGAACTGTAATTGCAGCAAGCTTCTTGTTGCAGTTACTAACATGCTAAACTGAACTACTAAATACATACATGACTACAGTGTCAGCATTAATTTAAGCAAACACAATATCACACATGGCTTCTTAAATGAATACCAGTACTACACACTTGTTCCATCAACAGCTGCTGATCATGCTTGATTTCAGCTTGTGCCGGGGTAGCCACCCCTTTTGCCTCATCCTATTTATGGCTCCGGAAACAAGTGTAATTCTATGAATAGTTGAGCACTCTAGTACTACCCATGTTTTAGAATTGCAATATAAATTGATATTTTACAATGCAATGGCTGCAAAACTCTTGAAAATCCATCACATTCCACAGCTTTGTTTTGCTTTATAGGACCCTTTTAACATCACTTTCCAAGACAGCTGACTCTAAAAAGTTGTTTGCAGCATTAGACTTTCCTTTTGTATTTTAGCATTTCAGCAGATGGATGTCCTTTTGGCTTTAATACATCTGTGTTCTAACCTCTGGCACTGCTTGTACTTGTCCTCTGCTATTCTGTAATAGTGTGTTGGATACCATCAGAACTGATGATCTCATCTTTCAGTGTCAGGTTGACAATTTCTGATTGCTTTTATTCATAGCATTTTCTTGGCAATAGTAGTGAAGCAGGTTATCATTACCTTCTCCATTGGAGTATACTTGCTCTGAACTCTCAGCCATTATCTGCCCCTTCACTAGGGTGCAAAAGGGGCAGCATCTTTTACTGAAGTAATTATGCTATCTAGTGTGCAATTATTAGCACATGTCATTTGTCAATTATATGTCTGAGAATAATAGTCCAAAAAGAAGAGGCCCAGCAGAGAACCCAATGGGACACCATTGTAACTCCTGCCAGTATAGACAAGTAACCCTCACCTTGTCATGTTGCATCATATTGAGTAACCAGTGTTTTATCCATTGCATTACTTATGAATTGGCATTTGAGGCTATTAATTTGTCAATTATTCCCCCATGCAGGATAGCGTCAATTACTGTGCTAAGATCTACATAAATTATTTGCATTGTCAGGCCTTCATTAAGTGTTTTGTTACCTTTTTAATGACTGTGACAAGATTCAAAAGAAAGAGCTTGTCTTATGAAATCTAAGTTTCATATCGAACAGAAATAGGCCTATGTGTCATTCTTGATAAGTTCCCTTATGTCTACTTCCATGATTTTACAGAGAATACTGATCAGACTGATGTCTAAAATTAGTTAGGTCTGATGTGATCCATCTTGTTTGTGACCTGATACCACTACTGTATGCTATCACCAGCCCAGAGATATAGCTGCATGCTAACAGCTTGTTTAACATGATTGACAGGAGTTTAGTCAGGGTTTCCTTGTACTTTTGTATGAGGCCACCAAACATGTTGCCTAGTCTCACTGAACTGAGTTTTTAATACACTTGTAGCTGCAACAGTTGTCATGTCTGCAGTTATATAATGGACGCTTTATTTACCTCTCTATAGCACTCTGCACATATTTTTGGCTTCCTAATAAAACACTGAGTCGTAAGTCATCGTCTGTAGAACTCAACAAAATCAAAACTGTATTTTTTTCTGTCCCAAAAGTAAATTATGCTTTAGGTATAGTGGGGTGGCCTCACCTTATATAGCTAACCTCTAGATAATACAACAGTGGGAAAAGGAGACAAAATTATAGGATTAAACTCAGCCTTTGATTGAGCTTCAGCCACAGTGAGTTGTGCTCTGATGATTCATAACAGCTCTAATACGAATCATTGACTTCCACGGCAGGTCAAATCAAATGTATCCTATACATCTCCTAAAGAGAGGCTAGGTGATGGTGCAAGTGATTTTGAAGAGGGTCTGTCATGACAGTTAGATGGTGAGTTGGTCTAATGTCATGACCTACTTGATGCAGGTGATTCTGCTGACAGTGCTGCAAGGACCATAAATTCAACCTGGATTGAGAGGTATTGCTAGGTGTAGATGAACACTGATGTGGCCTGCATGAAATCTGCTGTGCTTGTCCTCCCAACTAATTACAGTACATTCTTGAGTAGCAATTATATTTTCATTGATCTGCCCTCACGTGTTCGGACAGTACCATGTCCTCTTCCAAGACTGACTCCTACTTGAGTCTGGTATGTCCTAACAGGTGTACAAATTGAGGTGGCCACAGATGCTTGGTGTGCCACCAAACTACACATCAGTGTGATCATGGAATTATCCCTACTCTGTGCCATTTCCATGTAATGCTGGAAATCCACATATATACCCTGGGGACTCTGACCATTTCCAGCTGACTCTCTGTTGCAGTGTTCTGAGCCCTAACAATGTTGCAGAACATTTGCTGCTGGACAACCAATGCTTTATGTGTCTCCTGAGGTAGCTGTGTGAAATTTCTGTGCCTGTTATCCATTTGTAAAGGTGTCACTGAGAACACCATTACATTTGAATTTCTGCATCATCTTGAAAGTTTTCTTCTGGGTTTGGAGATACTGGTGTAGAGATTCATGCTTTTTTCTTTCTGTACAAATGTGAGTGTAATGTTAGCGGGTCATTTGCTGAACTGATTTTTTGATGAACTGATAGGGACCCATGTCAACATGTGCTTGACTTTGTAATGTACTATAATTTCCTGGAGAGTCACTAACATGTTGTGGGATATGTGATCCTGCCATTAAACTTGAAAACTGTGTGCCACTTTCCTCAGGCTATCTCATAAATACAACTATGTTTATCATCATTAACATCATCTTCAACAGCCCTTCTGCTGCTGATATCCTCCAAATTTATTGGTATAGTGGAACTGTTTGTTTCTGCGGCTGACCCTGAAAAAATAATTTGCAAACATTACCAATAAAGAAGAAGCATACACTACTGTATGCTGAGTAAGGAGGTGTGGAGGACACTTACCATACACACTGCCTTCATTGTCATTCTGTGGAGATGTAGAAGATTAATCTATTAATAGTAATTCTCATGTGTTTAATGTAATCATTTCATGTCAGCATTTAGTTTTCTATATAAATATATGTTACTGTTTTTAAACCAACTTTCCTGATCAGACGGTTGTTGCTGCTGCAGATGTTGGTAGTAGCCAGTGTCCACATCGCTTCTGATTATTCCAGTCCCATCATCTTCTATGCTACAGTCATCCCCACAAATGGAGAGGAGGCATTCTTCATCTGGTGTTAAAGGGATAAGTACTGGTGGCCTCCCTCACAACTGGTACAAGCAATTGTATTCTGCCACACCTTGGCTCTGGCACATCTTAACACATCATTTGTCTGAATCTTGCACTGTGTTAATGTGCAGTTCCTTTTGCCAACAATGTTAATGTCCAGTTCCTTCTGCCAACAGTGTCAATGTCCATAACAACTTGATTCCAGCCCTTTGCCCTCTCAGCTTGTTTGGGGCCCCTTTCCCAAAAAGACATTTGCCATACATCCTAAGGGCTGCCACAAGGATGTGGTTCTCCTCATGGCTACAGTTATCCTTTCTCTGCCTTGATCCCTGATTTTCTGTTATTGCTGCATCTAAAACAATATTCATTCACCCTAGATATCCACATCCCGCTCCCACCCCCCATTAGGGAAACCACCATAAAAAACTTCTCCAAAGCCAATTTCACACTTCTTAAGACAGTAGTGGCAAACTTCATGACACCCATGCAGATAGAGAATAGAGGTACGACTGCTGAATCCTACACAAATCCACTTTATAAGCACTTACATGAGTGCATGGATCATGCTATCCCTAACAGAACCAAGATGCTATCCTCTAAAAAAAGGAAGCCAATCTGGTGGTCCTCTGCCATAAACAAACTCTACAACAGAAGAAAGAAACTGTTGCAAAAAAGAGTAAAATCCCATGATTGGAGGAGCTCCCTGGTCAGCCTCAGTAAGAAGCTGAAATCCTTCATAAAAATCCTCCAAAGCTAATTACGAAAACAAAATTGCCCCTGACTCTAAACACAACCACAAAGCATTCTATAACTATGTCAAAAATCTCAATGGCAACATTCAGATCTGCTCTGAGTTACAGCACAATGGCACTAAATATATAGAACCAACTGATATTGCCAACATCCTGGCAGATAGGTTCAGCGCTAACTTTACCCCCTCTCACCCCCTAGAGGGCCCATCTCTATACCAGAAGAATGCAAAGTTCCTATAATCATGGCTGCACAGATAAAAACACACACTCTCCAAAGCCAAGAACACACCATCCATGGGACCTGACAATATCCCAGGCTGCGTTCTACACAAACTACAGAATGAATTGGCACCACACCTAAGTACCATGTTCAGTCATAGCCTCACCTCAGGCTTTGTGCCCATTGAATGGCACACCATGACAGTTATCCCACTCCAGAAAGGGGGAGCCACAACGGACACCTGGAATTACCGCCCCATTAACCTGACGAGCCTGGTCTGCAAGGCCATGGAACATATCATCATGGAACTCATAAACAAAGACATTGGTAATCTCCAAACTCTGGACCCCACCCAGTTTGGGTTTGTAAAAGGCAGATCATGTCTCCTAAACCTGATAGACTTCTATGAAGCAGTCACCAAAGCCATAGATGAGGGTAAGGTGGCTCACACAGCCTATCTAGATCTCGCCAAGGCTTTTGATACCATTCCCCACTCTGAAATTACAGATAAACTCACTACACTAGGTATAAATCCCTATGTCACAAGATGGGTTGCCAACTGGCTCATGGACAGAACCCACGCTGTGAAAGTAGCAGACTCCAAATCCGACTTCATACCAGTGACAATTGGAGTACCACAGGGTTCAGTCCTGGGTTCTCTCCTGTTTGGTGTATACTTCTCACAAGTACAGGCTAACACAGAAGGTCTTTGGCTAACAAAGTTTGCAGATGACTGCAAACTGGGAGCCATAATCAAAACTCCTAATGATGTGGACATCCTACAAAAGGGCCTCACTGAGTCAGATGCCTGGTGTCAAAGCCATGGTTTGAAGCTCAATGCCAAAAAGTGCATTGTCATCCCTTGTGGTAGAAAATCGTTACCCATGAACTACCACATAGGTGGTAGTATACTTAACATTGAAAGTGTGATAAAAGACCTTGGGACACAGGTGGACAGTAGTCTCTCCTTTGATAATCACATTGCCACAGTGGTCAGGAAATCCTTCTATGTGGCACACCTCATCACAAAAGGTTTCTCATCCAGAAAAAAAGAGGTAATTGTTCCCCTCTACTCATCACTCATTAGACCCATTATAGAGGACAGCACCCCTTTTGGTATTTACCTCACAAGACATCTACAACAACTGGAGAGGCCACAGAAATACCTCACAAAGAGGATTACTGGCTTCAAACAGATACCCTACGCAGACCATCTAAAAAAACTCCAACTTTACTCCATCGCATATCGCCTACTCAGAGGCTATCTCTGCCTAACATACAAAGCTATGTCAAACCCAGAGATGTTGGACATGCTCCACTTAAAGAAATCCCAATCCTTCTGAACTACACGCTGTAGGGACCTAAACCTTGTCACCACAATAAACAGAACATACTGGAGGGATAGATTCCTGTACCAGAGACTTCCCATACTCTGGAACAGACTACCTATCTATGTCAAACAGAGCTCCTTATTAGCACTCTTCAAGAAAAATCTTGATGATTGGATGGAAAATAGGAAATTCACCCTGGGGATCACTTTTGTGGCTCTGCTCAACAGGGGAACAGGAAAATAATGTTCTTGGGTGGGAAAAGCCAGGGTACCTTTTTGGCTAGGCTTATATAGGCCCTAGGGCCAATAGCCTAGTATCTACCTATGAACCTATGAATATGCCACAGTCATACCAAAAAACAAACAAAAAAAAAACCTGTGATATCATCAGCAATGACAGCATGTCTGACATCATCACACAAAAAAACATAATTAGATAAACACGAAGAGTCTCAGTCCAGCCAAGTAAGGTTGTTTTGAACTAATGTTTGTACCATCATGAACACATTCACAATAGTAAGGCTAAAGCAGTTTGTTAACAGATACATCCTTCTGTACCACTTTCTTGTATTCATAATACTGTCATTTTGGACATATATATGTGCAGCCAAAAAAGCATCCTTGGCACTTCAAAATTAAATCACTGAATTTCTACCATGTGTGCAAAATCACTAAATGACACCAAAATAAATTACTTTCATGGTAATCTCTATGCATTTCCACTGCAGTTGTAATGAATTTCAATTTACATGTTATAGTTTTACTGAATTCACTTAAATCATTGTAATATGTGCATCATATCACTATAGCAAACCTTTTTAGGTAAACTTAATAATCTTACATCATTTTGAGCTGTTTCATATTAATTTGCAATATTTATATTATTTTTCTTTACTTTAACATGTCAGCAGTTTCCTAAGCCATTTGCTGCTTAACCTGAGTAATTTGCAAGTTAATAGGATGGTGTTAAACTTATTTGCATAAGTTCAGGGTCATGTACGCATTGAGTATGCAAATTAAGACATTTATCTATATGATTCACAGTAATACGTGAATGTGCAAGGAAACTTATGAGTGTAACTAGGCCTCAGGTAGTCATGACTGTGGCTTAAGATTGACATTAACATTCTGAGAATAGTGGCAGAGTCCACAGCAGTCCCCAGCAGTTCTTAGAAAGCCACTGAAATGCATGGATAACCTCAGTTCTCTAAGCTGACAGTGTATAGAAAAGGCAAAAATGGAGTCATATATATGTGAGTTTGCACAACCATGAAGTATAATCCTTGCCCATTTAACATAATCTGGCATATCTTATCACCTCAAAGCACTCAGCATTTACTAAAAGTTGGAATATACACCCCCCCAAAAAAAATAATACTGATTCTATACTGCATAAGGAATGTATACAAACTATTATTTCCTGACTTCAGGTGTAATACTCCAAAAACATAGCAAACGCAAGGCACAGCAGCAGTAGCAGTTGTAAGTAAGATAAAAACTGATGATTTCATAAATGACTTTTATCTACCATATAAATGAAATGTGACTGTATCCCTTTAAAAACCATGTATGTAACAAAATATTTTTGGTTAAACCAAACTTGCCAAAAAAAAAAAACAGTACCAGGTCTAATGCCCTTGCTGGTTAACTGAGTTCAGTTAGGGTGATGCCACACCCTAGAGGGAGTGATTTTAAACCTGTAAACCACAACATCCCTGCTAATACTTTCTTCATTCTGGTACTGGCACTTCTAATGATGGCAGCACATGTGATGGCACATGGCCATGTTCCAAGCTGGTCTGACAAGGAGACTAAAATGTTGCTCTAAATTCTGAGTGATTTGTACCTGGATAAGATACAGACATGCATAAAAGGGTCTGACTGGAAAAAGGACTGACATTTGGCAGGAGTTGGGTGAGTACCTGTCATCCCTGATAGGGGTCTCTCACTCACACAGCTAGGAGGACTTACAGAAGTATAAGCATAGCCAGCTGGCTGAGTGGGTAGATCAGGTGATGGAAAGAAGGCCATGGTTCCATAGTAAATATATATTTTAAAGTTGTTTTGGTCATATTAAACATAGGTTTAAAATAAATTATAAGAAGGTTGCATAATTTAAGGCATTTGCTAAAATAAATATGTGTAACTCTAATGATATTATAATGATGCAAAAGAAAGCATAAACATATATGTAGACAGAAACTGCATCTGTATACAAATATTGAATGTTTAGGTGATAACTTATTTTTGTATATAAATATAAATGTATATTGGTGACCAAATAAATATATGTAAATATGCATATATAGGTCTATAAAATACAGATGTATATCTGCATGAGTATACTTACAATTATTTTTTCATGTATATAAATGTATGTATTTATACACAAAAATATTTGCATTTCTAGATAATTTCATTTATACTAGGTATTGCCTTAGTAGTTGAACTACATGCACTACTATATTTTTATATAGAAAAGATTTTGTTTGTGAAGGCAGAAAAATATTTATTTAGTATTAAAATTCTATAAGACAGTAATTTCTTCCACAATATTAGCTGCATATACAAGATGGCTGAACCCAGTAAGGCACCACGCCCTAGTCAGAGAGGAGGATGAAGGCTGGGGAAGGTGGTGGTGGTAACAGTGTCACGTTAATGATGAGCACATAATTTAGTGAGAGATGACCAATTCTATTACTTATGTATACATTTTTAAATGACCACCATATATGCTTATAATTAAGCAGAACATTATCAAATTAACATTAATGTTCTGAAGTATATGTATATGTACATGTATATGTACTACATCTACCTGTGACAGTAAATATGTTTTGTATAATGAAGTTTGAATTGAAAGAAATTAAAAAAAGTGCTAACCATAATAGCTGAAACTAGAAACTACACTGAAAGTGTATGATTAAAATTCCAGAGGACACCTCTCCCCAGACAGACAAGCTGAGCACAAATATAAAAGTGTAACAATTTAAAGGAAGTTGCACTCCTACTATTTCAACTTGTATGAAAGGCAATATTGGCACAATATGAAAATTCAGATGTGAATAAATGTTTAAATAAATAAACAGATGTAAAAGCAAGGAGTCTATATTATGACAGCAAATGCTTAAAATAGCAAACGCTGTATAATCGACCCTAAAATATTGAAATGGCAAAATGCCAAACACACGGAACAGAGATTTTTTTTCCCCAGGGAAAAAATTGCTGCTCCGTAAAAAACAAAAGAAACAAAAAAAAAAAAAGAAAAAAAAACCCAAACACAAAATAAAGTGGGGGCTACATCCCCCACACACCACTGATGTAGGCAGCTGTGCTCACCACACCCCCCTACTTAAATATACCAACTCTGAGATTGGACCACAGTGGAGGAAATGGCAAAGTCCTGAAAATGGCTCAGTGATTTTTTTCCTTGGTGAAAAAATCCCTGTTCCGTGTATTCGGGATTTTGCCATTTCAATTAAAAGGGTTCGATTCATACTAAGCTAACTGCCCTTGCGAGCCATTTTAAGGCTAGCCAATTATCCCTTGTGAGATTAAAACCCTGCACCTTGTGTTTGTAAGGCAAACACCTTAACCATTAGGCCACCCTCCCAACCAATGGTATGTTGGTTAAGTTGTATGCCTTTCAACCACAAGGTAAAAGGATTAGATTAAACAGTGTTCACTATTTTAAACGTTTGCTGATTTAATAGGGAACCAAAACAAGTGCAACAGTAACTGAAATGCCTTGCAGAGTACTAGTAGTCCTGTCATAAATGTTAAAGAAAAAAGATGAGAAACATGTTAACAACAATGGTCATATGCCTTCTGTGTCTAGCCGAAGAAGAAATCAGCTACAACAGTGTAGGAAGCTTAACAGATTGGTTGAGAGTGTTGGTAAGTATGTACAAAACCATTACCATTAAAAAAAGAAATGTGAAGTAACATATGCTGTTTTCTGACTTTAGCTGATTTCATTAATATATATAAATGCAACAGTATGTATAAAGAATGGTAGAATGGTAATAGAAGGACTGAAGTTTTTTCAGTCTAGTATTGCAAGTAAATGCATATCAGGCAGAAATTTCAAATGTATTACAATTTCTTATGCTGCTATCAGTAGACTGCAAATGTAAACACTGCCAAGACTTGATAGAATACACTCATTGTTCCAATGTATGCATATGTATTTCACATATATTTTGTTTTAGTTCAATAAAAATTTAACAAAAATAAAATTGAATTATAATAATAAATTATGTGTAACATTATGTGCGAAATATGTGTGATTTTTTGTGTATATTTCCTTTTTGTCTCCCTCCCCTTATTTTTTTCCCTTTTCTAATTTTAATTCTGCATTCCTTTGCCCGTCTTTATTTTCTTTCTCTACTATTTCTGTTAATTTTTTTACAAATCCAAATATCTCAGGAGCAGCCTAGCCGTGTGCCTCTCTGGTTAGGGAATGTTTACCATCTGCTCATCCAGGGCATCCTCAAAAGGTGAGATGTGATACTGGTCCTGTAGGTATGCTGGCTCAGGACAGCCTGGCAGGACTCACTGAATGGGGGCTTTGGAATGTGGTTGAGGATGTGGGGGAGCACATTGTGGACAGACACCTTCAGCCAATCAAGGCTTCTCTTCTGCAAGTACAAGGCATGCTACCCCAGTCATCATGGTCTCCTCTGTCTCCACAGACCCATGGCCCTTAAAAATGGGCTCCTGTACTGCAACACCACCAAGCCATGCAAATGTTTGAGGTCTTGTGGACTGGTGTTTGTTGGGCTGTAATTCTCTTCACCCCCTTCCTTCCCTTATCCTCTCTTCTACACCCTCTTATTTACTTCACACCCACACTACTCTCTTATATAAAAATATTTGAAAAAAGAGGGGGGTATATCCCAGAAAAATAATTTAGTGCCCCTCCTCCCCCACCTCCTCCAGCACAAGCCTCTTGATGTTTTCCTTATGTGTTCCCCTCTTTGTTGTGTTTTTCAATCTTTCCTCTCTCCCTGTTTTAATTTTTTTAAAAATTTCCATCATGGTGTCCAAATAAGGATACCCCTATAAAATGTTTTAAACCTCTTTATTTTTTTAAAAATATTAATAACAAAAGCTTGCCTTAAGTCTTTTAAGCATGACTGCCCATAGCCACATTCATCCACAATATCTGAAAATATATATGAAGCCTAAAGCTTTCAAGAAGTCCTTTGCATATACTTAACGATTAAGTTCAGGTACCTTATGCTTTTGCCATAAATAAGTGCATTTATCAAAATGCCTTTGTATTTACTTAGCATAGCAGTGCATATAGGCATAACAGTGCTTTTCATGGTTAACTGCTATGCAAGTGCAAAAGCCAGGACTATGAATACCATCTGTAGTCTGTAAACAATGAAATTCTTTCTGGAATGCATCATTGTGGACCAATGTGGCAGCTGGTGACTTCAAATCAAAGGGGGGCTGCAGGAGACATTCCTCATCAGACCACTAATAGAGTACAATGCTCTCTTCTGTATGTACCTCACCAGACACCTGCAGCAGCTGGAGAGACCTCAGAGGTTTCTTACCAAGAAAATTCAGGGCCTTCAACTCATGACCTATATGGACAGACTGAAGGTCCTGTCACTGTACTCTGTGTCTTATAGGCTGCTGAGAGGTGACTTGTGCCTGTCCTACAGAGATGTCTTATACCCTGCCCTAATGGAAATGCTGCACATCTGCAAGTCAAATGGGACAAGATTCACTCGCTCTAGGGATCTTAACCTAGCCTGCGACATTAACAGGACATGTTAGAGAGACAGATATGTCTCACAGAGATTGCCACTCCTCTGGAACAAACTCCCAGTTCACGTAAAACAGAGCTCTTCAGTGGCCCTATTTAAGCATAACTTAGTGTGAAGGGGGACTATAAATTTACCCCTTGGGTGTCACGTATGTCCCTCTTGGATAAGGGCAGTCGGTGCTGATCATAAACTCACACTGCAAATACAGACCATACAACTTGGTCAATAAGGGAACAAGGGTATAACATAGCTAGGCTTATAAAGGCCCTAGAGCCAATAGCCTAGTAACCTCCTATGAACCTAAATGATTACACCTTTTAAGTGTGTTTTCAATGTGCAGATAAAAGGTTAGAGAGTTCCTTGGGTGTCACGTATGTCCCTCTTGGATAAGGGCAGTCGGTGCTGATCATAAACTCACACTGCAAATACAGACCATACAACTTGGTCAATAAGGGAACAAGGGTATAACATAGCTAGGCTTATAAAGGCCCTAGAGCCAATAGCCTAGTAACCTCCTATGAACCTAAATGATTACACCTTTTAAGTGTGTTTTCAATGTGCAGATAAAAGGTTAGAGAGTTCCTGGAAAGGCCATTGTTAAGACTATTACTGCAAAACAAAATTGAATTTGTCTTCTTATCATTTACAATTATTAGTCATATCAATATATTTGTATTACCCAATAATCTGAAGCCATTATTCTTTCCTAAAGCCAAGCAGTAAATAGCAGAGAAAAGAAAAACTAGGTAAGTAAACAACATGTAAAAAATTTCAAGCATTAAAATGCCAAAAATAAAACCACTGCATAGAAGGACTAATTTACTTAACTAATCCAGTTGTCACAATCACAAACAAGGTGAACTTTAATTTTGTCCATATGAATTCAGTCATTATGAGCATAACAAGCTATTAATGCTACACCATTGGACCTATCACTTAAAAATGGATGCACCTCTCACAAATGCTGCCTCTCAAGCACCTAATAAATGTAAGCAACATTTTCAGCTGTTCACCCTAAAACTATTAAAGTATTATTTTTAGATTAGCAATATTGCATCTGTTGTTAAAGGCATTAGTTACACAGTTATAGACAATATGACCTGAAAAAAGCCATGTTGATATGATGTTCAAAAAAAAAATGTACTCAGTCAGAGTACAAAGAGTATGCCTGGCTACACCCTTGCTTCATAACATTTCTAAACATGTACCTTTAAATCTAGCATCTCTAAACAATACTATAGAGCTGAGAAACAGACCCAGAAATTCTTCAAATCCATGCTTTTACATATTTATTGTAGCCACGCTATAATTCCTGCAACTTTCTGGTTAGCATTCACAGCATAAATGGAACAGACCTCCATCTTTATCACTCCGGTGTGTATCTTTACTGCAGAGGGCCTCATGACACTGTGTAGATATATTTATCAGTTATTGTACAAGGAATGGAAAAGTGAGTAGTGGGAAATGACCCTTGGTAACATTCAACACTCTGATTATACTTACAGAAGAAATTACATCTACCATGTACTGCATGGATGTAAACATTTAAAGAACTTTATGCATGTTTTAAAGTTTACAAAGTTTCATTAGCAAGTATGTCACCAGGCTGATGTTTTTAGCATACAGGAATCTTTAGTCATTTCTAAATCTGTGGTGATCCTTTGATGAGGGGTGCTGCAGTCAGAGCCTCAAGTTGTTTTCAGCTTTAAATATTAAATGAGACTACCTACAATCCATGCTTTAACACACTGGAAATAATGATGCCAGACACTGTCTATCTTTTAGAGCAGAAGCAACTCATTACTTTCAAACTTTTCTTGCCTTTTGGTATTGCGTTTTGAAAAAAAAAAAAAAACTTGCACAAAGTATGCATAAGCCATCACAGTGCTTTTCTTCCAATTTGACTCATAAATTATTAAAACCTCCATTTTACAAATCAAGAAAATGTATACATACCAATTAGCAATATAGAAGAGTGTAAAAAAACCTGTCACTCAGCTATCAGCTTAGTCTCAGACTGTCCGATTGCACGAACTTAAGAGTACAACCTCCATAATGCTTGCAATGTAAAAAGAAAGTAAACAGTAGTATAAATGAAGAGCAGAGTCCAGCAGACCGTCATACACTTTATTTAAAAATACAGCAATATTAAAACGTTAGCGCTTTCAGGATAACTCTTCTTCAGAGAGTATTCAACACAACAACAAGGCCATATTTGTACAACATCCAGCACGTAAACATCCAATCATATTCAATAAATTACCCGCCTTTTTTTAAGGCTGGTTTTAAAGGGATAGTGGTATGTAAACCAGGTAAATGATCCGCTGCTAATTCTGTTATCCATTTTAATTTATTACACTCACTGATGTTTACAATTGTCCCCTCCTCTTTTATTCACTTAGCTTGAATGACCATAAAACAAAAAGTATGATCTGGATAGGTCATAATGTGTTGACATAAAGTATTTAGTTAGTCCTTTAACCTTATAGATGACAGATGATGCAGAATTCTGGTTTTCAACTTGCAATTAGACTGGATGTTTATGTGTTGGATGTTGTACAAATATGGCCTTGTTGTTGTGCTGAATACTGTCTGAAGAAGGGTTATCCCGAAAGCACTAACATTTTAATATTGTATTTTTAAATAAAGTGTGTGATGGTCTGCTGGACTCTGCTCTTCATTTTTGCTACTGTTTACTGGAAGCTGTTTGGAAGAGCAGTGACCTTAAGAGAAGGAAGAGAGTTTTTTTTCACTGTTGGATATTTCTGTTGTAACATCTCTTCCTTTCCGCATGGCTGTACCACGAACTGAGGACATTGAATTGAGCTATCACCCACAGAAACAATCGCTGAGTGTGATCAATGAAAGATTTAAAACCAATGTGGTTCCTGTTATGAATCCCTTATTGAATATGGACATAATGAATGCTGGAGAAAGTATTGATGATCCAAATGGCGAGTTTAACAACATGGCTTTTAATGGACTGTTGTCTTCTTTTGACATTCTTTTACGGAAACTGAGACATCTTCAGTGGCAGAGGTTTCACATGGAAGCTTGTCTAAAATATAAAATAGTTTTGAGGGGTATGTGGGTCTTGTACGTGCCCTCGCAAGGAGAGATGTTCCCAGAGCTGCTGGCTCGATGGCAGCAAATCAATGTAGAGACTAGCTTCCAGTATATGAAACTTCTAATTGATTACTTTTTGCCAACAGAGGAAGAGCTGTGGAAAGAAGTTAATGTCATACAAAACAACCTGGAGCAGAATGATACTACAGACTGCTACTTGAATAAGATTTCAGAAGTGCTGAATAATGCAGTGCGATTTGAAAATAAGTTGCAGTAGGTTAAGACTAAAAAGATCCAGAGAGATTACCGAGACTTTGTCTCTGGACACATCTTTACTTGGCCCCATGAAGCAAGCCAAGATAATGGTGCAGACCGGGAAAATGGGAATGTGATAAACAAAAGCATTGTTACTGCAGTTGTTAAGAATAAGGAACAGCCAGATTCCATAAGGCTGAATAGTGCTATTAGGGTTAATGTGGAGGCTCCACCCATCACCACTGAAGCCTCCACTAGCTATGCACATATAGCATCAACAATAGATGCTTCCAATATGGAAACAACAGACAATGTAATTTTGAATACAGGAGCAAGACCAAAAACTGTCATAAATACCAGCAAGGGCAATGCTCTGAATTTTCTGTTTTTTCCGGTGCCAGTAAGAAAGAAAAGTGAGTACAAGAGGGACCGGTCATTACAGAGAGAGGTGAAGCGATGGAAAACAATGGAGTGACTATGCATAGTGACTGTAATGTTTTTAATGTTTTTAATTTGTCCGATGTGGTGTTATCTACAGAGCAGATAGCTATATTAAATAAGGGTCTTTCTTTTGTACCTAGTAGGTCATCCTTATTGAGTGATGTGATAGTTGATTTGAATTTGTTTGGCCAAAATATTAATTTGAGGGATATGTTTGGTGGTAATGTATGTTTGGGTTCATAGGTTGGTACTAGGCTATCAGCCCTAGGGCCTGTACAACCTAGCCATAACAATTCCCTGGCTATTTCTTCCCACACTATTTACTTCCCTGGACCCCTGTCTAGCAGGGTGACTGACGTGATCCCTGGGGTGAATTTCCTTTCTCCCATCCAATCATCAAGGCTCCTTTTGAAGAGGGCCAAAAGAGCTGCTCTGTTTGACATTTATGGGCAGTCTATTTCAGAGTATGGGGAGTCTCTGGTCAGGAACCTATCCCTCCAGCATGTTTTGTTTATTGTGATGACAAGGTTTAGATCCCTGGAGCGTGTGGCCCTGAGGGATTGGGATTTCTTTAAGTGTAGCATGTCCAATAGCTCTGGGTTTGACATGGCCTTGTATGTTAAGCAGAGATCACCTCGGAGTAAATGATATGCAACAGAGTATAGCTGGAGTTTTTTAAGGCGGTCAGCATAGGGCATCTGCTTTAGGCCTATGATTCTTTTAGTGAGGCATTTCTGTGGCCTTTCCAGTTGTTGCAGATGTCTTGAGAGGTACATACCAAATGGGGTGTTGTATTCTATAATGGGTCTAATGAGGGATGAGTACAGTGGGACAATGACCTCCCTTTTTCTGGATGAAAAGCCCTTAGTGATGAGGTGTGCCACATAGAAGGATTTCCTGACTGTTGTAGCGATGTGGTTATTGAAGGTGAGACCACTGTCCACCTGTATCCCTAAGTCTCTTATCACACTTTCTGTGTTTAGTGTACTGCCACCTATGTGGTAATTCACGGGTACATATTCTTTCCCAAAGGGGATAACTATACATTTCTTGGCATTGAGCTTGAGCCCATGGCTCTGGCACCAAGCATCTGTTTCTGTAAGGTCCTTTTGTAGAGTAACAACGTCATTTCGGGATTCAATAATGGCTCCCAGTTTGCAGTCATCTGCAAACTTTGTTTGCCAGAGTCCCTTAGTGTTGGCCTGTACTTCAGAGAAGTAGATGCCAAACAAGAGAGGTCCCAGGACTGAACCCTGAGGTACTCCACTTGTCACTTGTCTGGAGCTGGATTTGGAGTCAGCTACTTTTACAGTGTGGGTTCTGTCAGTAAGCCAGTTGGCACCCCATCGAGTGATGTAGGGATTAATGCCCAGTTTAGTAAGTTTATCTATGATTCCAGAGTGGGGGATGGTGTCAAAGACCTTGGCAAGGTCCAGATAGGCTGTATGGACTGCCTTACCCTCGTCCACAACTCTGGAAACTGATTCAAAGAAGTCAATCAGGTTCAGGAGCAAGATTGGCCCTTCATGAACCCAAACTGGGTGGGGTCCAGTGTTTTAAGGTTGCCAGTGTCTTATAAGTTCCATGATAATACGTTCCATGGCCTTGCAGATCAGGCTCATCAGACTGATGAGGCAATAGTTCTCGGGATCCAAGGTGGATCCCCCCTTGTGGAGTGGGATAACTGTAGCTGTGCACCACTCAGTGGGCATGAAGCCTGAAATGAGGGTATGATTAAACATAACACTTAGTTGAGGTGCCAGTTCACTTTGTAGTTCATGTAGTACACAGCCCGGGATGTCATCTGGTCCCATGGATGCTGTATTCTAGCTTTGGAGAGTGCGTTTTTTACCTGTGTGGCCTTTATTACCGGAATTTGGTAATCTTCTGGTATTGTGATGGGCCATTTAGGGGGTGTGAGGGGGGTGAAGTTGGCACTAAATCGATCTGCCAGGATATTGGCAATATCCTTGGGATCAGTATATTTAATGCCATTGTGTTGTAGCTCAGAGCAGATCTGAGCATTGCCATTTAGATTCTTGATATAGTTATAGAATTCCTTGTGGTTGTCTTTGGAATCTTTGGCAATTTTTATTTTCATAACTAGCTTTGGAGGATTTTATGAGGGATCTCAGCTTCTTACTGAGGCTGGTAAGGGAGTTTTTTGTATCCTGGGATTTTCCTCTTTTCTGCAACTGTTTCTTCCTTTTGTTGTAAAGTTTATTTATGGCAGGGGAACCACCAGATTAGCTTCCTTTTTTTGGAGGAGAGCATCTTGGTTCTATTTGGGATGTCACGATTCATGCATGAGTGGATGTGCTTGTACAGTGCCTTAGTGTAGGACTCAGCAGTTGAACTTTCAATTCCCATCTGCATGGGTGTCATGAAGTTTGTAACTTCTGACTTGAATAGCATGAAGTTAGCTTTGGAGAAGTTTTTTATGGAGGTTTCCTTACTGGGTGGTGGGGGTGGGATGTGGATGTTAAGGGTGATTAGCTTATGGTCTGATCTGTCCAACGAGGGGGTGACCATAGGTGTGGAGCATCGATTTCCCATGTTGGTAATGACCAGGTCTAGGATATTGGAGCCCCTGGTGGGACTATGGATTAGTTGATCCAGGGCATTTGAATTTATGAATTCCAAGAACCATTGAGCAAAGGTGTTGGTACATGAGTAGTTTTCCAAGTTAATGGCAGGGTAGTTGAAATCACCCAGTATTAGGGTGTTTGGTTGTATATTAATATTTTCTAGTATGTTTAGAAAGGTGTAGTGAGAATCTTGGGGCATGGTGGGGGATCTGGAGCAAGCTACAATTTGGATTGCAGTCTTACCAAGTGTTAGTTGCACCTGGAGAATTTCAGATGCATTGTGTTGGGCAACTAACCTGGTGGTGTGAATATCCTTGGTGAATATGGACACTCCTCCACCTTTAGTGTTTCGATCTTCGTTTGGTGGCCTAAAAGTGTGGTAAGAGTTGTAGCCTGGTATTGCAGGGGTGCTCTCTGGATCCTTGAACCAGGTCTCAGTTACTGCACAGATATCAATGTTTTCCATTTTTAGGAGTGCCTCAAGAGATTGCATTTTGAGGTTTAGACTTCTAGCATTGAGTAGCATTACCTTCAGATTTTGCATGCTTGTACCTTTTACGGTGGTGGTTTTGTCCTTTGAACTTTGCCTAAAAAAGGCACTATAGGGGTGGCAAGAGCCTTTGCCAGTAACCTGAATCCCAGGGGCAACAGGTGTAGACCATCTCTGGCAAAGCATAGTGGTCTGTCGATCATGTCGTCCCAGGCAGACAGATACTGGGTAATGTTCTAAGGCAGCCTAGTATGTTTATTCCTCATATGAATCCCACAGTACAAGCTTTTTTAAAAACATGTGAAACTGATATCAGAAAATATTTAGAGGAGTTTTCTTATAAACCTAACAACCTAACGTATGTAGAGAGACAAGCATTAACAGCCCTTATGGATGATTAACATGCGGTTATAAAACCAGCGGACAAGGGTGAGGCCATAGCAGTTATGAACTCTACTACATATGCTGAGGCCCTGCAGGCTATGCTCAGGGATGAGTAAACCTATATATGTATTACTCCTTTAATGGTGAATCACATTATACACAAGGTAAAAACTAAGTTGTCTGCTATAAGAAATGAAGAAATGTTGGATGAGAGTTTGCTAAATTTCCTGTGCATAGAACATCCAGTAATACCCATTTTTAAAGCACTTCCTAAGATTCATAAGAATGTGTCACCACCACCAATGAGAACGATAGTCTCTGATAGGGGGTGGGCGATGGAACACCTGTTGATCTAGGCTGAGACTAAGTTGAAGTTAGTACTACAGCAATACCCCAGAATTTTAAGGGATACAGTTCAATTTTTAAGAAAATTGTTTGATTCATCCCAGAATGTGAATCTGACAAATAATTTGTTGGTTACTCTTGATGTCAGTAATCTTTTTGCTGTCATTAGCAATGAGTATGGTTTAATGGCAATTAAAGAGGTTTGGAGTGTGAAAAAGGTTTTTGATGCCAAAACCAATATTCTGATAGTAGAAGCTTTAAAATTGATAAAACCTGAGAACAATGTATTTCTCTATAATGTCATATACTACAGACAGAAGCAGGGTGTGACCATGGGCACACCCTGCTCAGATTCATATGCCAACTTGATTTTAGCTTATTGGGAAGAGCACAACATCTTTGGAAGGGATCATAGATGGAAGGATGCTCTGTTATACTATGTTAGGTTTGTGGATGATGTTTTTCTGCTGTGGGAACAGGATGAGAGCGAGTTGCTATATTTTATAGAGTACCTAGAAAGTACAACTATTTTTTAAGGTTTTCAATCAGAAGCAATAAAGATTCTATTGACTCTCTGGATATTTGTTTGATAAAAAACAATTTGGGGAGTCTGGATATGAGAATATATAGGAAGGACTGCTGGAGAAACCACTATTTAGGTTTTAATAGCATGCACCCCAAACATACTTTCAGTAACATAGTGGTGGGTAAGGGCACAGGGTGTCTCACCTCTGTATGGAGGATGATACTTTTAACCAAGAACTTGACACCCTTCATAGTCACATGATGAACAGGGGCTATACAGAGAGTATAGTAAATAAGGCTTTGGAAGTGTCACGGAAACATAGAAAAGACAAAGCTAGCCCTTGGTTTTCAGGTACCAGGCCTTTATCATGTGCAGTGGTAGGTGCAATCTCTAATTATATGGATAAACCTAGGGTTATGCTGCTGTATAGCAACAATATAAATGGGGTATGTGACATTATAAAACAAAACTGGAAAATATTAATGAGTGATGATAAGTTGAAAGGAATATTAGATATGGAACCTAAATTTGGTTTTAGGCGTAACAGCAATCTAAAACAATTGCTATGCTGTGCACCTGGTTTAAAATTGAAACATGGACCCATATCTAGCAGAGTAGAAACTTTTTCCTGTAAGTATTGCAAAGCTTGCCCTTATATTAGTGATAAAAGTTATTTTGTACATCTTGTTACTAATAGGAGGTATGTTTTTAAACTCTAAGCTGATTGTCATGCAGAAAATGTGGTCTATCTGGCACAGTGTAAGTCCTGCCCCAGCTTCTATGTAGGTAAGACAAATTGCAAGCTGAACACCAGAATTCTACATCATCTGTCATCTATGAGGTTAAAGGATGAACAAAATGCTTTATGTCAACACATTATGACCTATCCAGATCATGCTTTTTGTTTTATGGTCATTTAAGCTATAGGAGTGAATAAAAGAGGAGGGGACATTGTAAATGTCACTGAGTGTAATGAATTAAAATTGATAATAGAACTAGCAGCGGATCATTTACCTGGTTTAAATACCACTATCCCTTTAAAACCAGCCTTAAAAAAAGAGGTGGGTAATTTATTGAATATAATTGGATATTTACGTGCTGGATGTTGTACAAGTATGGCCTTGTTGTTGTGTTGAATACTGTCTGAAGAATCATTATCCTGAAAGCGCTAACATTTTAATATTGTTGTATTTTTAAATAAAGTGTGTGATGGTCTGCTGGACTCTGCTCTTCATTTTTACTACTGTTTACTGGAAGCTGTTTGGAATAATGGTGACCTTAAGAGAAGGAAGAGAGGTTTTTTTCATTTTGAAAAAGAAAGTACTGCTACAGACTGTTTCTCACTTTTTCCCAGCACACAAAGCCTGGGAAGAGAGAGAGACCAATCAGTAGCCATCCACGTCACGTATGTGATTGCGGACATGGCAATCTGATTCCCTTCCAGTTCTATGCGGTTTGTAACCCCATAGAATTTTGGGCATCACACTAATGCCTTCTCTCTTAAATCTGGACTGCTTTTATAATAGTCCAGATTTACAGAAACAATTTTTTTTAAAACCCGGAAATTGCCGAGCATGCTCAGTTCGAGTTCCAGGATTTCAGCGAGTCAGTCGAACTTGCAGCTAAGTATAGTATAATATGACTACAACACTAGTATGGATGTATTATACAAATAAATATTTTATTTTTTAAAAATTTTGTTTTTTTCTTTCTTTTCAGTTTTCACAGCTGGGGGGTGTACTTTTTAGCACTATGAAGTTTATGTTTATAGTGACACTAAATGGTGAATGCTCAGTCTATAAGAATAACTCAAAGGAGAACCGCACCCACAGCCTCAAAAAAAATATTTATTTCATCATGGTTTGGTGTTTCCTACATTTTAACACCACTCTGGGACTATTTAAAGTTTTTTAAATATTTTTATACGGAATTTCTGAGTCTGCCCACATGGGGTCTGGCATCTTGAAATAATTCTGATTGTTTAGTCTGTCCCATCATGCAGTGCTTGTCTGTAAAAAATTATGCCATGTATGCCTATTGCTTCCTGAAGCTCCTGTCACTGCATTGATTTTACATGAATACACTGGTTTCTTTCTGTCAGTTCGTTTTCAGTAACATTTCATGTCATTCAGTGACTACTTAAAACACAAACAATGCAAATGCCACAGAACAGACTTTCAAAGTGCTTTTTATTGGTGCTTCTTTTTAGAATGGCTAAACTGCAGAGTTTTGTGAAGCCTGAATTATACTACTTTGACTCATCTCCCATCCCTATAGCACCTAACTTCCCTAGCTGTCAAAGTGCTAAGGGTAATTTGAGCTGTTATCACCTGTGATTGACAGCCCACAGCAGGAGACTAGACTCATGTACTGTTTCCTTGTTCTAGCCTTTACTTTCTGTATGGGTAGGGAAAGGACCTGGCAGCTGTGACATCACAGCATGGGTGGGTTTTTAGGAAGGTCATGGAAATGTCAGTCTGGGGAAGGAATGGGCCAGAAAACTACCTGTATTCATAGGTGTGGATGACATCAATGAATTGGAGACTGCAGCAAGCTTTACCAGGGCAGGACAAAAGTTTTTTGAAAGTGAAACCACCACAGTACAGCAAGGTACTGTTATAGTGGAGAAAAACAGTTGATTTAAAATATTTTACATGCTGTATTATTGTATATTCGTAGCAGGAACAGTAAATAGGGAGAAAAAGTACAGAGAAGTTGAGCAATTAATAACAGAATCCTACTGTTGTCCTTTAATGCAAATGTTAAAAAAACTATTTTCTAATGTGTATATTTTGTACTGTTCAGAGAATTTGTTGTTAAGAAAAACAGTATTACCAGAGTAACAGCATCGGTAGGTCAAGAGTTAGATTTTATTTCTCCAGTGGACTCTGCTTTTAAACATGCCCTTGTCCTCTGTGTTCTGCACTTATTTATTTGTTTTCCTGACTGTTTGTTTTGGGTTATTGTTTGCAATAGTTTTTGCAGAACTGTATGAAAATCTTTCACAGTATGTAATGTTCCTTACAAGCATACCTCTCAACTGTACCAAAGTCCTCAGTTTTTACCAGTTTTGATGGCAAAATAATGGGGTGTCACAAATTTCCGAGTGGTCCTTTCAATTCTCAAGTTTTTCACTGTCAGACTTGGAGACTAAGATGGGAGGGACTGAGAGATGGAGGAGTTTTTGACATGTATACATGTACCTGATATATTTGAGAAATTGGATGTAATTAAGAAAAACTTCTAGCTGTTTTACACACCAAAACACACCTCCTACATCCATCACTTCATGTCTCTAAACTAAATATCCTCCTTTAGGAAGCAAGGACATTTGAGTCATGTGATAACGAGGCTATTCATATTTAATTGGACATTGGAAGATGCAGAGTCTTGGAATTAAAACATGTGAAATCCCTGAAGCTTGTGTCAATGTATTTTGAGTAAAGCAGATTATTTTTCTAACACATCGGAGAACAGTTTGGTGAAAAGGTGGGTGTGTCTGGACTAAGTATTTCAGGCAGGAATCAGGATATCTCAAGGCTGCAGAATTTTTACTGTCTGGAATGAACATGGGATTTCTCTTTGAATTATTTATTCATCAGGGAAAAACACATGTAACTGCTCATATGTATTGTTTCATGCTCATATTTATTATTAATGTGTAATTCCATGATTTACTGTAATATCTGACTGCAAGTGGGGTATATGGGAATGAGGACATAGATACATCTAGTGAAAAAGGTAATAGCACCTATCATTGCATTCCTTCTTAAAACAGTTAAATTCCATTTATATGTGTATCGCTGTATTTCTTGGAGTTAGTTCTCGAGTAATGAGAAGGAGGGGGAGACAACGAGAGAAGACAGCTGTTAGTTACCTATGTAGATGCTGCTTTTTATTGAAAGTATTTAAGTGAAATTTGGTGGAAATTGGAATCTAGAAATGTAAATTTGCAGAAAAAGCTGTATTACGTAAAAAAGAGGAGCATAGTTTGTTGTGATTTTTTTTTCTTTCCAGAAAGTGTGTGCCATTGAATTTAGACAAATACTATTAATGTTAACTTCCATTTTAAAGGAAAGGTATGGATTAACTGGATAATGTGAAAAGCAAGGGACGAGGCCAAGCGGAAAATAAACACCAGCAATATCCAAGTCAAATACACCGCTGAAGAATATAATCCAACTGCAAACGAAATACTTCCAAAAACCACACCGCCAGGTATAAAAACAAAGCTTTAATGGAACAATACGTCTTGATACGTTTTACCTAGGTTTCGTCCGTGTCAACGAACTTCATCAGAATGCATAGCCACAGTTTCTCAAACATTTTAAATTCATAAGGTTACACCCAGTAAATTAATTAATTGATTTCATATGACTCATCAATTATTAACGTGTTGTGTTGATATACTAAGCTAACTCACGACCTCTGATACTAAACACTACATAATTACAAATATATATATATTGCAATTTATGTATTAAATAAATGATCATGTATAAAATCTACATATATACAAAATTGAACATTAAAAATACTATTCATCATGTGTAAAATAAAAATATAATATATAAGTAACTTTTAATATATTTTTAGTATATACTTTTAATAGGTATGGATTAGCCTGCTGTTTCTGTATAGGTTAAATCGAATAAAAAAAGGTTTAAACACAAAGTGACTAAATTAAGTGCTAGTAGGATTTAATGACCAGTAATTGCTTTTTGGAACTTATTAGCTGTTTTAAAGTGAGATGCTGTTTGTAAACCTTTGATGGTTGCATAGAGCAGTTAATTGACATGATGATTGTCCAAAAAGGCAATATGTACTTGCCTGGTGCCTCTTTAAACTTCTAATAAATAGTTCCTTTCAGACAGAATGTCTCGCCAGATACATTATCAGTGTGCTTAGTAGATCAGCTAATGGCAGTATTTATTATTCTAGTAAGTAGCTTTACAGAGTATACATGCTGCTATGTATGATCATATTGACTACTTTAAGATTATTATGTTATTTTATTTTATTGTTTTGCTCATTTTTCTTGTTTGTGTTTTCCCATTGCCTTTTAATGCAAGGACTGGTTTCTTTCTGTAAAAAATGAAAGCCATTTATCCAAAGAGACCAATATTAAGGTATACATACACTAAAATCCAAGTTAGGTAAGCAGTAATGACTTGAGGTGCTTTAGTTTGTTTTTCTATAGTGTCTGCATACAGTTATACTGCATTTTTATGTAAAAGTTTGTGATAAAACTTCTACAAGAGCATTGGCAGTGAATTCCTTTCGTAGCCTTAATGGGCTGTGGTTGACTAATTACAATGACTTTTGTGCAAAAAAGAAGTTAGTTGAAATGTATGTATTAAACCTCAAGTAATTTACAGAATCCATTCATTGTTCCTTTATGGGTTCATTTTTAAGCATCTTTCAAAATTATAATATGGAGAGCCTGGAACATTAGGTAATGGCTATTAAGCTATGAGATTCGGTTTACCCCTTACACATGTCAAACATGCTCGTATTCATAGATATTCCTTATTATGTCTCAAAATTTTGCTCAATTCCTCCTAAAACTAGGCATTTTTGATACATTATTAGGTTAATAGTACCAGTATTTAATGGCTTACTTTGAAAGATGTGTCTTCAGCCATTCTTATTTCTCCAGTTAGAGTACAGCCAATGACTGGTGTCAGTGTTTGCATGGCTTGTTCCTTTTATCAAGGGCAGTCTAGTCCCCCTTTCTATCTCTCCCAGTCTCTAATTGCTGGATCAGGGGTGTGCAATTGCATGTGTTGGGAGCGTGGTTGGTCTCTTGTACAATGCCTTGACCATGTGAAGCATTTTAGCTAACAGTTGCTTTGGGTATTAGCATAGTATACTATGAATGCACTGCTGATTTGTTTTGGTTTTGTGAGTTACAGAGAGTTTTTGGAGAAATGGGCACAGAAAGAAGAATGATGAGTGGGATTCGGAAATGCAGAAGAGGAATGGGGAATCACCATTGTGTTTCTGAAACTTGAAGCCTGTGTGTTTTTATGTTTTAACAGAAGGCAAACAAGTTATGACAAGCTGAAGCTGTCCTTCCTGTCATTACTTCACACCTTGCTTGAGCTGAGGTCACTCTGTTCAAGGACTGGCCAACGTTTAAATGTTCTGTGTACATTTCTTTTCATACTTGAGGAAGGCATGTTTGTGACCATGGCATATAACTGGTAGTACCAAGGCATGCAGCACAACAGACTGTCTCTGACTGTCAACATTCTGGAGAGGCTGGCCTGATTGCACTTTGTCAGCAAAAAGCAACTTCTGCTGGGGGGGGAGGGGGGGGCGGTGCAGATACAGTGGCATCTCTATGAGGATATTAAGCACTTCTGCCTGATAGTACTGAGTGTTTATATTCAGTCAGAGATTAAATTGAAGGTATTTCCTAAAAAAGACAATGGTTCAGTGAACCCACTTGGTCACCAAAGTGAGGTGATACATGCAGATATATTGGATAGGTGAAATTAGATTCCAGACATTCAAAAAAAAATTTCCAATAAATACTGTTGCAAACTGTACCTGTGTTTAGGGTATCATTTCATTTGCCATGGTATTTGTGATGTAGTGTAACCACAATGCAAATTTTCTGTTATATTTTTAATTATACTATTTTATTCTGGATAGCACATACAAGGTTGTGCATTAGAATTCCACACTGTATGAAACAAAGATCAAAGAGTATGCTTAGTGCTAAGATGAATAACTTAGAACTATAAAACCATGTAATGGACTAAACAGGAATGTATACATTTTCAGCAATAACTACCTTTTTACTCCTTTCCCAAAGCATCGGTTGTATTTATCTCTGCTAGTAAAGGCTGACATGGTTCATAACAACTTTAGTGCCATATAAATGGAAATAACTCAAATAAAAGTTTGGCTTTGCGTCTTTTGCCAGCCAGATCTTTTAGTTTTATACAAGTTCAAAGTATGATACAAGTTCAAATGCTAATATAAATAAGACACTTGTTCTGGTTATATTTTGTGTTGTTTAATATTTTGTCTGTTCTTCAATTTGCATTTGAATGCTGGTATCCCACAAATCCATTGGAGTGGGTGGAGTTACGTAATTATGTATGCAAATTTTATGTTATCAGCATCCAGATTTTTGGCCAGATGTACCTACTTTTCATGGGCCTTTGTCCAGATTTTTGATGTTTCCAGTTTGAGAGTTATGCTTACAAGTACTACTTACAGGTTTACATTTTGAATGGCTGTAGTTGCAAGGAATGCTGTCTAACTTTGCTAAGTTGTGTTTTTGTAATGAACATACGAACAGTTGTTATTGCAGTTTTTTTTTTCTTCTATTTTTATGGGTTTCTGGCAACATTTTGAGAATGTTCACACATGTCTAACTTGTGAAGTTTATTGTTCCATCAAGAAACTGTTTACTGCTTATGCTGTTACATCTGCCTGCTAGCTGTATGTTTGACTACTATTCTATGTTTATGACATCGGTGTTCACTCAGTTTTGTAGTCATTCATTATTCCCATTGGGTAGGGGCAGATGAGGATTTTATGAGCCTTGCATTGATAAAGTTCAAATATGTTTTTACATTAAAAACAGTGATACCCGCATAATGATTAGTTTCTCCCCAGTATTAGTAACCCCTCACCCTGTTGTGTTGCTTGCAGCTGATATATTTTTTCTGATATATTTTTTTTTTACATCACAACAAGAATATGGCATTAGAATAAAAAAAGGGGGGGGCAGTCCCATGGATCCCCCCATTCTCAGATGCTGAGAATGAGGTCATAATCCAGGGTCTCTCCAAGAGGCATGGCTCCTGGATCCTCATTTAGCTGACAAGCCCTTCTGTGACCATGTCTGGCAGCAGGTGGTCAACGATGTGAATGCTTTATATGTGGTCACAGCCATAACTACAAGAGAGCCAGACATAGGGCAGTGGTATGATCAAGAACATTAATAACAGAGCCAAGGCTGTGGGATGGGAGCAAAGAGCTACTATAGGCAGGCCTCCGGCCAAACCACTGCCTGCTGACACAGAGGAGTTCATGTCAACTGCAAGGGAACCAGGCAGCTCAGAGGAGTTCCATAGAGCTGTTATGGATGAGGGGTCAGAGGTGGAAGACAACAAGATGCTAATTATTGATGCTCCAGGTATACCATTCAAATATATATAATATTTGAAGTTTAATATTTTTCATAAGTTGTTTTATGTTTTATGCTAATAATACCTAGTGTCTGGGGTCATCTAGCATTGAAGTACAATGACCACCTTCACATGGTATGGGCATACATTTTCTGTCTTTAGTTTTATATATCTATATTTCTATTTGTATAGTTAGATACAGATCTATACCTATATCTATCTATATAGATAGCTATAGATATAGATTTCTGTCTCTATACATCTATATCTATAATCTCTATATAGATATAGATAAAGTTTTTTATATATATATATATATATATATATATATATATATATATATATATATGTGTGTGTGTATATGTATGTATGTATATATACATATGTGTGTGTTACTGTACAAATTATTTGCATTTGTATATGCTGTTTTATTCAGATGTAGGTAGTATATTGTAGTCATGTATTTTTATTTTTTCTATTCTTCTGTTTTCTTGGTGTATTCACAGGTGAGGCTGGCACCTACACTTTCAATTTATGATGTTAGAGGAATGGTAGCCTCTGACAAGCATATCAGTGATGAACAGGTGCAGTTTGTGGTTACAGCGGATATGTCTAACAATGTGGGTATGGCTTCCTCATCTCCTCTGAACAGTCCAAATGCAGTCATTATGCCTACACATACCCATGACACAGAACCATCTGAGAGTGGACAGGTTGATGGGGACACAGTTGATCAGTGTAGTGTGGCTACCCTATCTGCAGAGCCAGTGAAATCTTCCCCTAGTTTTCATGAATTAGCAAATGGGGTGTCAGTAGAGATGCTCAGAGGATGCATGATTACCACCCTCCCCCTAATGTTAATGTGTCAGTATCTACTGCCCAACATATGTGCAGAGCCATCATAGGGCACAGGCAGGTTTCACCAGGTCATCGGAATAAATAGTCAGAGTACTGCATGTTGTACATTCTGCCTTACAAGACTGCATGAACTGTGTGTGTGACTCAATGGGCCAGGTGAGTGACACACTTGGTAGCGCACTGTATGTTATAGAACATCTTATGTGGGATGGTCAGAATCCATGAGGCTGAACAGCATGTACATTGTCAGATGTTAGCGACTTAACTGTGTCTATGCCAGATCCCACTCCAGCAGTGGTACTACTTCCACTGCTTCAATAGTGGTGCATATTTCCACACTGAGATACTGTCAGCCACATGGTCATTGTTGTGGATGAAATTGTGATGACAGCTCATGCATCATACATCATTCATGTTCAGGCAGCATCATGACTTATAGCTAGGGTCATGAAACTAACAGTGCAACTCCTGGCAGAGGCAGTTCACATTGTTGTGGGGTGTTCGTGATGAACTGGATCCTGTACCAGGCATGGCTCACAGCTGTCCTCGATGCTAGGGCATAGTGCTAGCACAAATGCTTTGGTTGTGTTCCTGTGGACCCACACACAATGCACTTCATACTGACATTGACACCTCACACAAAATCTTAATATTCCTTAAAATTGACTTCTTAACATCTGCAGATACTGCCCCTAACAGTGCATATTTGCTCTGACCTCATCTCTCAAATGCCCACACATTTCTTTTGTTTCATGCTTGCACTGTTGTAACACCCCCACAGACACACACACAATGTGCAAGTGATGATACTTGCCCTTTGCATAATTTTGTGACTTCTAATGCCTATATCTGGTGTACAGAGTTGCCTGCAAATTATTGCTTAGTAAAATGCCCGTTTTCAGCAGAAAACATAATACTTTTAATTTTGTTGTTCTCTGCTTAACTTCAGTAGTGTTATTAGTTGTAGTGGTCATAGTAGTAGCAGTAGCAATAGTAGTAGTAGGAATAATAGTAATAGTGTAGTAATATTACTTATGTAGTAGTGCTTACTCAGCACCTTATGTAGATGATACTGAGATTGCCCTGATCCTTAATGGGGTGTTTTACTTGTGTTATGTATGTCTGATGCACAATAGTGAGCTGGCCAAGCATTATTTTGGATGATACCTTGTTTCTTTCTATTGCTGGATTGTGACTTCTCTTTGTATCTTAACTAATGCTATTTTAGGTTCATAGGTAGGTACTAGGCTAACTGCACATGTGAGCTATTTTATGCCTAGCCAGTTTCACTTGGTGAGCATCAAACCATGTACCTCTTGTATATAAGGTAAACACCTTAACCATTACACCAGCCTCCAACCCCCAACTCCCTTGTAGTTATTAAGGTTCTATAACATCTGCCTGTTTAGATGATGGTGACATTGCCCTACACCCTAATTGCCCTATACCATGTTGGTTTGTTTGACATGGAAACATAGTAAATAGTTGGGATAGTGACCATTTCTCCAGTCTTCATATGTGTTTTTTGTGTCAGGTTTTCTGCTTTTTCAGTGTGGTATTTTTTTGTTTGACATGGGTTTGCTCAGGCTTGACACACAAGTTAGAATCATAATCCATATGCAAGAACAGTATTTTTTGTTCCATTTAAAGGCTTCATAAGTGGTTTAGTCTGTATTTGTTGCATATATTAGCCATATATTACTTCTAACATTCCAATATAGTTGACCATAGCTTAATTTTACTGAAGTATGGTACAAAAACGTAGGTAAGCCTGTTCCTTACAGGTTCATCACTCGCTTTTGTCACTGCTGATAACGTGGTAGGCTGGGGTTGCCTATATCTGATGCTCATAGTAGCCAACCATTACATGGATACTTAAAGGCTGGTAAGTTTGCATGCATCACTTTTAACTGTTTGTATGTGCTTAGCACCTTTTCTATTTTAATTATGTGGTGAATGTACTATTCGCTACCTCTAAGCCAGTGCCATAGCATATTATGTATGCCCCCATCTGCCGTGATCATTTCCACTTGCAGTTTCCTCGTCTGACCCCTCATCAGTATCTGCTGGCCCTTCCTTGGTGCTGGGAACACTGGTACAGCTGCAACTGCTTTCTGAGTATAATATTATGTAATATGGCACAGACAGTCAGTATTTCAGCAGAGCTGGTGAGGTCATACTGCAGGGCACCTCTAGATGTATCCAGACATCAGAAATGTGACTTGTGCTAGCCAAATACTTGTGCAATGATATTTCTAGTCTGTGTATGAATATTGTTGTAATCTTGTTCAGTGGGGCTGGGTTTCTCATGGGAATCATGAATCAATGTTCCACTGCATATTCTGCATCCCCCACTAGATGTCCTTATGGAAAGTCACCCCTTGAAAACCTTAGATACAGGTCATGTGTGCCATATATGAGAGTCATAGACATGTAAACACATCATAGATGATACCTTGCGCTTTACTGACCACCTGACAGTTGATGGAGTGCTAGCCTTTGCTGTTTAGGTATCTCCTTTCTAGTTCACCAGGTGTAGCTTTTGTTTCAATATGGGTACAGTCTATACCCCAGTGCCTCAGAAAAATGTGCTATGGCATAGACATTTTGCATGGTATTACCTCTCTCTTCTGGTGCACATGGAAAAAAGATATGCTCCCTCAGCATGTTGCAGTATTGTGTTAAGGAACTGGTGGAGTATTTTTGAGTCAGAGGCCTGTGAAACCCCCAATGTAGCCTCTGTGGGTTGCTAAAATGTCCCTGTAGCTAATATACATAATGCTGCACATACCTTGCTTTCCACTGGTATGTGTTCTCCATGATTTCCATGGGGCCTCAGTTGAAGATGGCAGATATCCACTGTTTCTTCTATAGTATCCCTATCTACCTTGTAATGTTCTATTATTTCTGTTTCACGTAGTCCATGGTAGGTCAAATGTGAAATGAAGACCCTACTTTTTCTAGGCCTAGGTCTGGTAGCAACAGCAGCACCTTATATAATAGCCTGTTGCACATACAGATTTATAATAGCTGTGGCAAACCCTAATATTTTTTGTTTCCTTATGTCTGTATTCTAGAAGGTGTTGGAATTCAGAACTAAAGCAACCGTGAGCTGTTCTTGCTTGTTTTATACGTTTCTGAATCATTTCACCATGATTTTTTGCTTCCATTAACATGTAGCTCAGCTATTTATATGCTCATTAACATATTCAGCTGCTAACCCTTATTTTGCAGCTGCCCATGATGTGTACTGCTGTTTCCTGAATCACAAACAACTTTCCCATTGCTGTGTCGAGCAAATGAACTCAATGTGGCGTGTAGGTGTTCATGAATCCAAGTGAAAGTTCATGTTCATTGTTTTATTATAATTTTATGCTTTTGTGGGAAGTCTTATTTGCACATATAAGTGACAAAAACAGGTGTCTCTGTATCTCTCTGATACGTTTGCTTGCATATAGATAATTTATGTTAATTTATATTTGCATAAGAGAGAATGTAGGTAGAGTAAACTGCTGATACTACTTTTTTTTACTAGCAATACATTTTTGAAAATGTTAGTTTGATGACAGCTTTTTGATGGAGGAGGAAATAGTATATTAAAGACTATATGTTTCTTTTTAGAACTGAGTAATGTATATTTGATTTTTGATATGATAAAGCTATATATATTTTTTTATTTATTTTTTATTTTTGGGTATAATACATTAATACATTGAGGTGTTTTAATAGCTGATTATACACTTCCTTTGGAAGCTGTTAAAAGCCAAGATGCTAGATAACTGGAATTTCTTGAGTGTTTTTTCTTCTTATGTAGCTGCATCTATCTGCAAACACACACACATACACTGATATATATATATATATATATATATATATATATATATATATATATATATATAAATATATATAATACTTAGCAGGGTCTGGTCATTCAGTTCAGCAAAGACAATGAAGACAATGCAGAGAATGATTTATAAAGACACATGAAGAATTGCAATATACCACACATTAAGTAACGGATTACCTCTCTTTTGTTAAATGAAATTTTCTAAAGTCTTAGTTGGTCTGGGTAAAACATATTATATTCTGCAAACAAAAAATAAGAAATAAGAGAAAAATTAAAAAAAAAATTCCACTATGAGGTCTCAGAAAGTGATTACTCTCAAATGATTGCAGCAATCATGACAGATCAATTCACATCTATGTAATTGAAACCAATGTCCCAGACACGCCTCTTAGCAGTCCAGATTTTTGCAGAATGTCCAGAATTTTGCTTCATAGTTTTGGACTGCTTGTTTTTTTGGCAAATCACTGAAGGGTGACATCACTAAATTATGACATACATTTCAGTTTCAGACTTCAGATCCTTCAGAAAATACATGATCACACAAAATGTGTTATTCTATTAAGTTTCTAAGTTTATATGAGCAATATTTAAAATCTACCCCTAGTTTTGGATCTTTGTGCCCCCCCCGCATTATTTTAGGCTTTGTCCAGATTTCTTGTGCTAAGAGGTTCAGATTTATGGTCTCAGACTGAAACATTTTTTTTTTACAAGGGAGCAAGTCCTGCGTTGCTCAGAAATTATATATAATATTATATATAATAGATCCACAATCACACAGTATTGCAGACCCCCCCCTCAAAAAAAAGCCCTACCACAGTCTTGACCATCCTTGTTTTTTTCTCTGATAACAGCAAACAATTTCCAGGGAATAATTGCTCAAGGACTCAAGGGACAACCATGAAAAGCAGATCACTGCATAGGGGTCTGACATTAGCATTGTACAAAGTGTGTAACATTAGTTAAATTTTTTAGTAGAGAAATAATGTTAAATTCTGACACTTGGTTTAACCAAAAAAGGAGGCCCATTAAACATCTTAGTAGCTTAATTTCTCAGACATTTCCTCCAAAATATTTTTCAAATAGCACTGTTGAACTCAAAGCTGGAATATGTGGCTGGAAGTCTTGCTTTGCTTCATTTAAAAGAATAGCGCCTTCAATCATTTCTGATAAAGGTTGTAAAAGACTGTAAAATACTGAATTTAGTTTCATAAATGTTATAAATGGTAGCATAACAAGCAGCTGGTTCAGTGTGTGCAAAGTGTTGTAATGTGTGCACTGAGTATGGGAATGACTGAAGGGGTCAAGATCATGCAGACCACATGGCTGCTGCAGCAAATGATGGCAGAGTTAAGAAAATCTCAGATATGACAACTTCTTTATACTCTTTTTGGCCCTGCTGTCTGTGGATCACCTCCCTCCTCCTGTTTAATTGTCCCATTTGTTCCTTATCACTATGGTTAGGGTCAACCAGGACTGGCCATCATTCAGACAGTCATCGGGGTGGTTTGAGATTTTTTAAGCCATATTTCCTGTCTGTACCTGGCAGAGTTCTGGGGATGAGATGTGCAATGAGTTGACTGCAGACCCCTCTCTTCCACAAGGATTGTTTCCTCCAAGCAGACCAACCTTCCCTCCTGCTAAAGTATGATCAGTTGTTTCCCCACACTTTGCCAGAGAAATCACACCACTCAGTGTGCATCTAAGCACACTCAACCCTCCTTAGCTCCCAGAAAAGGTGAATGAGCCATACCCCTTCACTCTACTCCCCTTAGTGCCTGGCTTCTCCAGTGCTTGAGCTGCGCTGATCCAGTCTCCATGGTTAAAGTCAGAGTTCCACCTCCTGCACCGTGCAGCCAGGATAGACATGGCATCTTTTTTGTGTAGCTTATGAGTTTTCATCAGATGCTATTTTAACAGAATAACACTTTGTGACTAAATTGGTTTTGTAAAGTGATTGTATGAAGAAACTGAGGATGATGTCAAGGTGATTTGTTGGAAAGCTGAGATCATTTTGTCTGTGTTGGCTTAACATAGCTGTGGCACACATAAATGGGAGGGGGACTGCCTGGCCTGCCACATTTGTGACGCCTACTTGTCGGTAGGCCATCACCCATGAAAAAGCTTCAAACAGACTCGTGCTAAGTGTCATAAGCACTCCCTGAGTAGGAAATAAAGAGGGTAAGAGCTTATGCATCATTAATCACCCAAGCAGTCTTTGGTATTCAGCCAGCCATCTATTGGGGTTAACAGGGAAGGGACAGGGACCTCCATGGGACCAGCACACTGACTGATTCCCTAAAGCCTGACTCTCACTTTCATGGAAATTAATTGGTCAACAAGGCCCATGAACAGGAATGAATGGACTGGGGAGCTGTCACTCAGCTCAGAAATGCTTGTCTAGTGCCCCTGGAAGAAGAAAATGAGTGAATAGGCCAGTGGTATCAGATTCATTTGGATAAAAGCAAAACACTGTAAGCAATTTATGGAGATTCGTATAGAATTAACCATGGCTGCAAACTGGAAGACTGAGAGAGAAGAGAAGTGATGATAATGCTCAAAGACATTATGGGTTACAAGGGTTCCAGACATAAATGATGGATTATGAGTGTCATATATTAACGATCAGAAAAATGTAGTTAAAGAGAAAGAGGCTTACTAACTCTCATCGTCAGCTCAATAAATGGAGGCTTAGCAAATGAGAATAGCTATATCCCAGTTTGACAAATGGTCTTTAAAAGAGCAACTCTTGTAAAATATACAACAGTATATGGTAAAATGTGCTGGATGGTTAAAAAATTGCACTGTGAATAGGATTTTTTCAAGGCAAATGTTGAAACAGCAGGGTCATTTTTAGATGCAGTAAGGGAATGTCATCTAAGAACTTAAGGTATAAAGTGATATTTCTCATACTTATTTCCATGATCGTGTGAAATTGTTTGTGTTTTCACCAGCAGCACTGCAAGTTTATAGTGCTGGCCTATAGTATACTGAGCTGTTGGAGTTCTGCTGTGGTAACTAGATTTTGTTTGTATATTGCCCTTGTATCACTTGGACCAGGACTTTTTGCACTAATTGGATTTTATTTGTATCTGCCCTTGTTTCACCTGTGTTTACACCAGACAGCAGATAAGTGACTTGGGGTTGATTGTTGCTGTCTTTGAGCCTAGTGGTTGTAGTTTCTGTTACTAGTGAGAGCAGGAATGGTTCCAGCCCTGCATGCCTAATTTTGCTGCTGTTTGTCCCGATATTTTTCTAATTAATTTTTCTAATTAATTTTCTGGTGTTCCCTTGCTACTGGCTGTTGTTTTTTCCCTTTAGGTGGGTGTTTGCCGTGTATACAAGGAGCTTGGCTGCATGAATTGGCACTTTGCAATTCTGAGCTACTGGTGCACTGAACATGCTGCAATCCTGATGCACTAAATGGATTTTGTATGCAGATTTCCATTTTTTTTTACTTGGATTTAGACCTGCTGTTGGGGGTTGGTGATTGGCATAATAGTTAATGTGTTTACCTTACTGCACAAGGTGTAGGGTTTGATTCTCAAATGGGATAAGTGGCTAGGCTTAAAATGGCAAATGAGACAGCATAGTACTAACCTATGAACTTGTGGTTAGCACAGCAGCATGCACTGAATTGTATTCTACTTATGACATCGCAATGATTAATTTTATACTCTTGGCTTATAGTTGTCAAATGTGATTGTCTGTGTCTCTCTCTGTTTTCTGGGGTTATTTAAATTAAAACTGAATGGTGGGGGGTACACTTCAGCATTGACTGATATGAACAGTGTTTGTGGTACTTTCGCCTGTACGAAGTGTAAACAATGTAGGTATATAAGCAATACATCTAGTACATTTATTACACATCTTAAAAGGACTATTTGGGTCCACAGACAGTTTACCTGTGAGAGTACAAACATAGTTTATGTGGCAGTATGTGACTCTTGTCCTAATTACTACATAGGAAAAACCATTAGATGTTTAAAGAGTAGAATATTTGAGCACACACTTGCTATTATGAAAAAGGACTTCACCAATGCTTTAGCTAGGCATGCTATTCACTGTGTGAACTTTAAAAAGTTCACCTTTTCAGTCATAGATTATGTTCAACAAGTGGATTATACAGAGAACACCAATTTGGTTTTAGAATGCAAGGAGTCATTGTGGCAGATCAGTTTGGTAGCGGGTAGCAGACAGAGTCCCTGGTCTGAACAAATGTATTAATATTGTGTTTTTTAGCACTAAAATAACATTCAAATCATAATAATATGACAATGTTTTTATATTAAGACATTTTTTATGAAGCTTTGACATTCTAAGCTGTTTGGAAAACAAGACAGTTTTTTATTTTTATGGTATGATTTTATACCTTTAAAGTATCATGAAAGTCATGTGATGTGTGATGTAACTTATAAGAGGTGTGTTTTGAGAAGTTAACTTTTTTCTGAAGAACTTCATGAAGAATAAATTTGTACAAAAGTGCTAAAAAATTGTGTTCGCTCCTTCGTTCCATCTACAGCTTTTGGTTTGAGTTTCATAAAACTGAATCTTATTATCATGTTCATTCACATCATTGTAGGAGAGTTGACAGCTCCTTCTACTTAATCCTTTTGGTGGTTCACCAGTTAGATAGTCAGTAATATGTGGTTACAGACTGGTCTCTGTCAGCAAGAGTTTGCAGTTTCTTTTGTCTGCTTTTGTTGACAGCCTTCTTTCTATAGATACTCTGAGGCAGTGTATCAACTACTTTATGTTTACTATCACTTACTTTTATCACTCACTGATCATACTTGTGAAAGATGTAAATGCTTCTTAAATTTGAAATCTAGTCTCTCTCTCTCTCTCTGTCTCACATGTGCGTGCGCACACACACACACACACACACACACACACACACACACACACACACACACACACACACACACACACACACACACACACACACACACACACACACACACACACACACACACACACACACACACACACACACACATCCACAAGCAGCTTACTGTTATATAGGAACCAGCTAACAATAGGTCCAATCTTGGTTATGCTATAAAAAATCATTATATAAGCTGTTAAGACCTTATATGAAAAAAATACTACATAATGCTTTTCACTCTAACACATCTTCACTTGCAACTTCAACAACAACAAAAGCCAGTGACCATGGCTCCTGGCTTAAAGACTAGGTAACTCTATAGTTAGGCTGATGCTCCATTTGGTAGGTTGTGTAGGGATAGGATCATGGGCAGTTGTCTTTTTGGTGTTAAGATTCAGGACATAACCACAATCTGTAGGACTTATTACCTCAAATGTAAATAACTTTAGATGTTCTACCCTCTGGGAGGTGCAAAGAGAGTTATAGCTGATCTATATATGACAGGTACAAAATTTGGTCTTGAATAGTAGCTTGTCTTCTCCTTGAATAATGAAATAATTTAAAATAAAAATGATTGATTTCATCAATTGGCTTATTAACTGATGTCATTCCTGGAAGATCAAGCATATATCAGTATGGAAGGTAATGATTGACACTCTAGTCCATTTTGGCAGGGATGGCATTTGCTTGCTTCCTCATGTTTTCTACGTATTTGCTAAGACTTTTCTGTTTCCATAGTGACTTTTTAGACATTCTAAACTAGAACATTCTAATCTAGATTATATTAAGTTGGCTCTGCTTGATGCCAGGATTCTGAACAATACATTGTCTGATATGGTGACCTTACTGATGCCCAAGCACTTCCTTTTACATGTTGATACAGCAATCTGATTTCTTCATTTTGATGTTCTTAATGCACCTCCCTTGTAATAGGGTACATCATATAGCACTTTGGGGTGATGGGGATTATCTGCTTTTATCCACTCAAATATTATCTCATATGAAGTACTTCAAGGCTCTGAATTTGAGTTCCTTGACATTTTGGTCATACTTAACCACATAGCTGACAACCATAGATCCCCTTTAATGTCACTTGAGGACAAAAGTAGAGACCTTTGCAAGTTGGACTCCATATCTGCTAATCATAATGCCTTAGTTCTAGGTGATTTCAATTACCAGTCATTCAGCCGGGACTTTTACACAACTGACCATAACTACTCCCACTGTTTCCTGAATTTCATTCATACCAATTCCCTAGATAAAATTGTTCAAGTTCACACAAGAGCTAGAAATGTATTTGAACTTGTCCATACGAGTGCTGCCTCTGCTTGCACATCTGCTAATGTTATCCCCTACTTGATTGAATTGCCCATAAGACTGTCACCTTTTCCCTCAAAATTAGGACTAAATGGACACTGTTTAATCTATATTTGTATACTACTCCAAAGCTAAGCTTATTCAAGAGCTCTTTGTCCCCTGGTAACCTCATTTCTAAAGCCACCACATTTACCTTTACATTTTACAGAGAGCTTATAGATAGGTCAGTGCCTATTATGTATATGTATGTATATGTATGGTGGGAAATTCATGATTAAACCTCTGCAGTGAAACTGTCAGATACACAAGTTTTATAACAGGAGGAAAAAAATAATGTGATTAGTATATATTTTTTCTGATTATCATTTTGAAGGAGAAGTCCAAGCAGGTCTGGAGGGATCTTAAACACATCATTAGAAAGACTAAGGCTGAATATAAATTGAATTTAGCTAATTCTTCAAATGATAATTACAATGGTTTTCAAATGATCAGCAAGTAACATGTACAAAAATGATTTTTCCATTGTCGACTTAACTATCAAAGGAATATCATCCAGATCCAAATATGCCTTAGCCTACCCTCTATATCCCCTCCTTATTACAACTAGGTCTTAGTCTCCCCTCTATTTCCCCTCCTTATTAGACTGATAATTGAATATAATGATCCAGTTGACATGGCTCTTACCAAATATGTATCCCAACATAAAATAATTCAACTTTTCCCAAAAAAGAGTATCAAAAGTCTAAGTGCCCTTAGCTATCTGGACTGATTAAAAAAGTCTTTCATTTTTCTGTCTCATAGAGACTCCTATTCAGATATAGCTGCCCTGCCATTCAGGTATGTGGGACTGTAGATAACCTTAACTTCAGAAACACTAATAATGTTAGAACCACCCACTCTAAAACTCTAAACTTATATATAAAATAAGTGTGACTTCTTGGAAGGAAAGATTCATCATCCAAAAGAATCCCTACTTGTGGAACAAACTTCCCTTAGGTGTTAAACAGTGCAATGCCTTAGTTTTCTTCAAGCTACATCTTGATAATTGAATGGATTCACGTTACTTTACCACATGGCTTAGCAGTATGGATCTCATTAAGATGGTAGATTAACCTACCAATGAGGCTTTCTAGGTTCTATGGGAGGCTATGTATGACTCTTCAAACCATCTGCCTTATACTAAACTATGGACCTATGAACCTATGAACAAGTAATTGAAGATAAAGGGATAAATTCAATGAAAGAGACAGAGGAACAGTGTGTGCAGATATTTTGGACTTTAATGAGCAACAACCATCAGGTCGATCAGGTGCATCTTGGGGAAAATCTTGCGGGTCATTCATTTTTCTTCATATGTATCCATGCTAAGACATTGACAAAAGCCTTTGATGGCTGAGGATTATTGATATAGTTAGACCATAAGACTTAGAGGATACACTACTACCAAAATATTTAGAATAGCTTGAGCTGAATTTGTAATGAGATTTATCAATATTTCACATGGCTCTGAAATGTTAATAAAATATAATGCTATATATTTTATTTTTATAAATTTGCATGTACAATGGTTGATTTTTTTCTAAGTTTTACAACATAGATATGGATCAGTAGATATTGCAATTGTATTCTAGTCAGCTGAGTACTTGGCTCTATCACTGTGATTAGTAGGTGAGAGCTGTGCCGTTTCCATATTTGATTTTCACGGAAATACATCTGCTATGATTTATTGTTTTACTGAGGAGACAGTGAAATTATAGTTTCCCCTGGTTACAGCTGTTGTATTTTTTTCCTTCTTTTTTCATTTTACGAGGAATGTATTTGGAGAAATTATAAATGAGAGAAAGAAATAGACTGAAAATACATATTTGGATCAGGGCCCTTTATTTGGGAAATTGAAAATATTCTGTGAACAGATTTATGAGATAGGGTAGTTAATCAGTGGCTCAATGACTACAGGTAAATTATAAGTAGGTTTAAGATGCAGCATTTAAAATGTCAATAAAATTATACTTATCCTTTATAAATATTTATGTCTAAACAGGATGAGTACATTACTTGAATTCCTACAGGTTTATAATGGTGTAAAAATGTTGACCTTATTATGAGCTCCTTGGGTATTGTAGATCAGTGTGTATATTGAACCTAGTCAGCCACTGTAGCTAGACAGCACATGCATATAAGTTACTGAGCATGTGCGAGATCAGTGCTATTTTGTGTAGTCAGTCAGTATTTATGCAAGCTTGAATGGAGATGCACGTGTGTGTGTTAGAAGTAACAAGTCAGTCAGTAAGCATATGAAGTTTGAAGTATATGTACAAGTTACAGCTCCTGATGTGTGTTTGTATGATAAATGACTTGAACACATACCGAACCTCAGTGTCTCATTTGAATACACAAGACATGTGACATGGTGTCAGAATGGTATCCAAAGTTGAAGCAGCACTCAACCCATGAGGCACACAGTTAGAAGTGGGGTAAAATCCAGGAGTGAACTCGCAAACAGGTCAGTGGTTATTTGAAATTACTTAAACTCATTTCAAATGATTTTCAAAATAATTTCCAAGATGTTCAAAATGTCTGAGTGAAGGGCATAATATTTAAAGTGTTTGAAATAATCTCTAAAGTGTTTAAAATGTTCAAAAAGGCTAAAATGTCTGAATTTTTTTACAGTAACTAAGACTTTTCAAAGTGTCCGAAATGTCCAGATTATTCAAGGTATTTGCAATGTTAAAGTAAAGCATTTTTGAAGAGATCATTGTGCACTTGAGCAAAATTACAAGTACCAGGTTTGTACTTATGTTTAAAATAAATTTGTTGTTATGGCAGAGGTATTTTGCAAACCTGAACCGCTGGTGTTTGATAATAATATTGCTGAGAACTGGCGAGTGTTTGAGCAAGAATATGATATTTTCATACAGGCTGCATTTTCTGATAAAGACGCACATGCAAGAGCATTTATAATTCTGAGTTTAGCTGGCTCAGAGGCCATTGAGTGAGAATGTTCATTTGTGTATACTCCTGACATGTGTACAGGGGACGGGGAGAACCATAATACTTTGATACAGGTTGAAATGCGTGAAGACCCTCAGTGCTTAAAATGTAAATTTAGAGGAATGTGCAATCCTCAAATGAATATTACAATGGAAAGGCACACATTTTACACAAGAAGTCAAAAGCCTGGTGAAACTGTTCCAGCATGTATTATCGACATAAGACATAAAGCAAAAACATGCAGATTTGGTGATCTATGAGATGAGGTGATAAAAAAACGTCTTGTATGTGGTGTTAATAATGATGCAGTGAGAAAGATTTTGCTTTGAGATAGTGAATTAACATTGAGCAAAGCCATTGAGACTTGTCAAATAGATGAGATTACCGAAAAGCATATGAATATGCTTATGAATGAGAAAAGCATGTTTGTAGTATCTTCTAGTGCGAATGTTGATAGTGTGCATCAAAACGTTAAGTTGAAAAGGAAATATAAACCAAAGGGTGTCACATACAACCTCATTGTTAACTGCCGCAATTGTGGAGGCAGTCATGAACCGAAATGGGAAAAGTGTTTAGCTTTTGGTCAGCAATGTCACAAATGTAAATCTAAGGTGTCGCAAACTTATATTAAAAGAAAGTATCCAAAGAAACAAGTAGATCAGATAGAGACCATAGCAGACTCCGAAAGCTGTGAGCAAACTTTCTGTGTTGATGGTGTCTCTGTGATCGATGAAACAGTTAATACAGTAGATTATCAGTTGTCAGCAAAGAGTGCAATATTTTGTACTGTACAAATTAATGGGAAACCTGTAGAGCTTAAAGTGCAATGTAATATCAGCACAAAGGTTTGCTAAAGTAAAAGCTGGTGAAACTCCAGCTATACTTTGTCACATATCATCTACTTAGAGGCAATCTCTGCTTAACATACAAGGCCATGTCAAATCCAGAGCTGTTGGACATGCTACACTTAAAAGAAATCCCAATCCATTAGAGCCACATGCTCCAGGGACCTAAACCTTGTCATCACAATGAACAAAACATGCTGGAGGGATAGGTTCCTGACCCAGAGACTCCCCATACTCTGGAATAGACTGCCCATACATGTCAAGCAGAGTGCCTCACTGGACCTCTTCAAAAGGAACCTTGACAACTGGATGGGAGATAGGAAATTTACCCCAGGGATCACATCAGTTGCCCTGCTAGACAGGGGTCCAAGAAAGTAAATATTGTGGGAAGAAATAGCCAGGGAATTGTTATGGCTAGGCTTGTACAGGCCCTAGGGCCGATAGCCTAGTACCAACCTATGACCCTATGAACTTGATTCAGCAAAGTGTGCAAAACTAGTTGCTTATGGTGGTAAAGTAATGCACTCATCCTGTTTAGACTAATTCAAACTGATGGTGCAGTAGTTGAGAACCAAGATCTTACATCATACAATCTGAAGGAATGGATTACAGAAGGAATCATGGACATGTGTTACCTGTCGCAGAACCAGTGTCACAGCAGATTGCCTGTGTTAGTGACTCTTATTTGCAGAGTGACTCCTCAACTGTTTGAATTCAAAAAGACAGTGTGCTTTCTTCAAACAACTCTAAAACTAGTTGCTTATGGTGGTAAAGTAATGCACTCATCCTGTTTAGACTAATTGAAACTGATGATTCAGTAGTTCTTTCATGCCATTCTAGTGGAAACAGCTATGACTTGCAGTTTTACATAGTCAAAAGACTTAGGCCTCAAAAGACAGTCTGAGAATGGGACTGATTTAATTTAATAAAGAGGTCTGCCATATAAGTCTGAATAACAACGATAGTTTTACACAAAATATTGTTAGCGAATATGCTGATATTTTCAAAGGCGAGCTTGATAAATTTCCAGTCACATATTCCATGAAGTTAAACCATGAGTAAGTCCAGCTGTCAGACCACCACGGAAGATTCCAGTAGCAATGCAGAGTAAAGTAAAACCAGAACTAGACAAAATGGTGAATTTAGGTGTCCTTACTCCAGTAGAAGATCTGACTTGAATGGGTATCCTCCATGGTCATAACTCATAAAAAAAGCTCAGATGATATTCAAATATGTATTGATCCAAGAGACTTAAACAAAGCACTTAAGCGTCCTCATCATCCAATGCATACAGTAGAAGAGGTAGCCACTCTCATGCCAAATTCCACTATTTTTGCAGATGCAAAAAGATCTTTTTGGCAAATTTTGGTGAATCACAAATCTTCATTGATAACCACATTCAGTACACCATTTGGTAGATACCGATTTTTAAAAATGCCATTTGGAATTAATTCTCTCAGTGAGGTATTTCAGTGTGCCATGGAACAAATTTTTTCTGGTTATCCATATGCTATTATACTAGACTACATTATCGTTGGGGGGCAATGGTAAAAACAAACATGGTAGATATCTCAGGAAAGTACTAGACTGTGCACATGAAGTAAATCTTAAACTGAATCCTCAGAAATGAAAATTCAAACTGAAAGAAGTTACTTATGTGGAAAATTTGTTGACAAGTTCTGGCTTACAGCCAGTAGATCTGTCTAAGCAAACAGCAATTTTTGAAATGCCAGTTCTAGAGAATGTCTCATCTTTACAAAGTTTTCTAGGTATGGTCAACTATTTAGGAAAGTTCATCCCAGACTTGAGTGAGTTTTCTGCACCATTACGTGAGTTGACACACCAAAATCTAAACTGGTCCTGGTTGGAACAACACCAAAGAGAATTTGATATTCTAAAGGAGAAAATTGCCATTCCACCCACATTGAGATATTATGATGTTCACAAATTTGTAACTCTTTCTTGTGATGCTTCAGGATATGGCTTTGGTGCAGCATGTCTTCAAGAAGGCATACCAGTAGCCTATGTAACAAGAACTTTAACTCAAACAGAGAAGCATTATACACAAATAGAAAAATAACTTTTGACAGTAGTGTTTGCATGTTCGAAGTTCAATGATTATATTTGTGGCCGACCTACCCAAACAGAGACTGATCACCAACTACTAGTAACAATTTTGAAAAAGCCAATACATACAGCCTCAGCTCAATTGCAACACATGATGTTAAAATTGCAAAAGTACAATTTCAATATTGTTTACAAAAAGGGCAAACACTTGTACCTTGCTGATACTTTGTCACACGCACCCAGACAAATGACAGTGCAGCATGAAAATGAAACAGTTGACTTTGAAGTCATGGAAGTCAGAATCTTTTCATCATCAAGGCTTGATGAATGAAGAAATTACACAGCTTCAGACCCAATTCTCCAGAAGCGAAAAACATTATCAGTCAAGGCTGGCCAACATGACAAACCAGTTTACCATTAGACATTCAGCAGCATTTTCCTTATAGAGCTGAGCTCATCATGATGGAAGATGGAATCATCATGAAAGGTCCAAAAGTGGTAATCCCTAAAGCATTACAACATGAATATATCACAATTTTGCATCATGGTCACCCAGGTACTGATTCAACCAAATGAAGGGCAAGAGACATTGTATTTTGGCCTTCTATGTCTAAAGATATAGAGAAGGAAACTCTAGCATGTTCAGTTTGCAACAGCACCAAATCACATCATCAAAGAACCACTTCAGCTACACCAAATTCCTGAATTACCATGGTCGACAGTTGCTGTTGATACTTTCAAATGGAATAGATAACATTACTTGGTGTTCGTAGACTCTTACTCAAATTTGTATAAATTGACCTACTTCCTAACTTGATGTCCAGCACAGTCATTACAAAATAGAAGAGACATTTCTCTGTCCATGGTAGTCCACACAAAGTCATGTCTGACAATGATGCACAGTTTACTAGTCAGTATCAAGAAATTTTCTGAATCTTAGGACTTTGTTCATACTACCAGTAGTCCTGAGTATCCACAAGTCAGTGGTTTTGCTGAACATGCAGTTCATAGTGCAAAGTGTTTGTTGGAGAAATCCAAAAGAGAAGGCACTGATATTCTCCTTAACTTACTTAATCTCAGAAACATTCCTTGAGGCAACTTGCTTGGGTCACCTGCTCAAAGATTGATGTCCAGACAAACACAAACAGCTAACAATTGTTAGTACTAAATGTAAAGAATAACAGCATGGTCAAGGCTCAATTTTCAAGAAAATGTCAGTAACAAAGTTGTACTATGATAAAACCAGTAAATCCCTTCAGCCATTGTTACAAGGAAAAGTTGTGAAAATGCAAACATACAAAGGTTATGATCATGTAGAAATCATGAAGGACATTTGTAGGGAACCAAGATCTTACATCATACAATATGAAGGAATGAATTACAGAAGGAATCATGGACATGTGTTACCTGTCGCAGAACCAGTGTCACAGCAGATTGCCTGTGTTAGTGACTCTTATTTGCAGAGTGACTCATCAACTGTTTGAAGTCAAAAAGACAGCGTGCTTTCTTCAAACAACTCTGATGTAAGCCCAGATGTTCCAGTACTGAATGAATCCTCAGATACGGTCCCTGTTGCTAAACACAGTCAGAATTTCTATGTAACTAGATTGAGTAGAATTTGCAAACTCAATCCTAAATACACAGCGACTTGGACTTGAAATCAGTTGTTTTGTAGAAATGTTGAAATAATGTCTAGCTCTTAAATATACCTTTGTTCTTGAATTTTGCAATGTCAAACAAAATTAAAGTGGGAGGATGTAGATCAGTGGGTATGTTGAACCTTTTCAGCCACTGTAGCTAGACAGCATGTGCATATACATAACATTACTGAGCATGTGCGAGATCAGTGCCATTTCGGGTAGCCAGTCAGTGTGAATGCAAGCTTGAATGTAGATGCACATGTGTGTGTTAGAAGTAACAAGTCAGTCAGTAAGCATATGACGTTCGAAGTATATGTACAAGTTACAGCTCATGATGTGTGTATATATAACAAATAACTTGAATGCATACTCAAACTCAGTGTCTCATTTGAATACATGAGACATGTGACAGGTATGAAACATTCTATTTGGCTTTTACACTAGAGAAAAATGTATCCTTACTATGTAGCTAATGTAGTATGATTACTGCTCAGCTTAAGAGTGAGTAATATATATATATATATATATATATATATATATATATATATATATATATATATATATATTTTGCTTTGGGTATTTTGGGAAGACTTTTTAAGGAGAAACAGAATTTAACTTGCCAATGTCTTCTGCCATTCCAAAAGGTATCGGTGTTGATGGAGAGATGAAAACTTATGTTTTTCCCCATGTGGATGTTTGCTGTTTTAATATTATGGATTCTGCTGAAACCTAATGGATTGAAATGACAACTGACACAATTTCCCAAAAGATGACAAACTAGTGAAGATAAGGGAAGACATTATCATCTCTGCAGTAATGAGTCTATGAGGTCTTGCTCCAGTAACAGACCTCCACATCCCTACTTTAAATGGCGAATATTGGCCCAACAACGTCATGTTTTGAAAATGATGGTGCACCTGCTTAAACAGGGTAGTCTGGTTGGAACTCTCGAATGATTATGCATTGTGCAAGTATTTTTGGTGCAGCAAGCCTGCTTAAACAGGGTAGTCTGGTTGGAACTCTCGAATGATTATGCATTGTGCAAGTATTTTTGGTGCAGCAAGCCTGCTTAAACAGGGTAGTCTGGTTGGAACTCTCAAATGATTATGCATTGTGCAAGTATTTTTGGTGCAGCAAGGTAGTATTAAGGAAGGATGCATATTGTGTGCATTGTAAAAAGAAACTACCAGTGGACATCCATCTGATAAAGTTATTGTATGCTATTCCAGAAGCTCCTATTTGGTGTCTGATCAAGGCAAAGCATGTTCAATGGTATGTCTGGAATGGAGAATCTATGATTAGATGGCAGTGTTGTATAATTTTGTATTTATTACTGATTATGATTATGATTAAAATAATGAGTAAGATGATGAAGCTATCAAAAAAGCATCTCGAATGTGACAATATGAGAAGAGTTTGTTTGTAGGTTATAAGACAGAGGAGTCGGAGGCATTGAGGAGCTATGGGGTGGGCCAGTATTTTACTTGTCTTTTAACAATGGTGCAGGAAATTGTTTGCCTTATTGCTGAGTAGGAGAAATAGTACAACGGGCACAAATCATCATAGCTGGCAGAGCTATCTTAGGAAAGATTAGTTGTTAATGTTTTATTGATCTGCGTAAGAAAACACATTTATGTCATGTTTCACATGATACTGTGATTCTTATTAAGTTTGAAAAAAAAAATTTTTTTTAATTTTGCATCGTCTTTCGTATTTCGCAAATGCTTAAAATATTATTGTATTCTTTAGAAGATGTTTTCCTTTATTTCTACATGTTCTCTCTGATTTAGAGTTTGAAACACTGATAAATGATTATATATAAATTTATACATACGCACACACACACTCAACTCATGAACACACACAGACTCACATGCAAGCTCACTCATAGATATAAAATAATCTCTGTCTGGTCTACATATACATAGATATAGATCTCAATATAGTGGAGCATATAATTTCATTGAATCCTCATTTCACTGAATCAGAACTCAGTTGGTGTAATTCTCTGAAAACACATTTCATTGAAACATAATTCATAGAAAAGTGTAGAAGTGCATAAATAGTATGTGAACCTGTTCATGAGACTCTCATTTCATAAATCATATAACAACTGCCTAAAACTGTAAACCCTATTCAGCTGAAACTTAGGCAATGAACATAGCCTATTGAAGTCGAAAGGAAATAGTACTATAACTTTAAAAATAAATAAGTAAGTTGAATTTGTTGGGGAAGGGTCTTGTCTGTATGATAAATGAAATATTTTTTACTTTATGATTAGGGAACTTGGTTCACCTCTCTCCGTCACTCATCATGAAACTCTTTCCCTAAATCTACAGTTTAGTATCACACAGTGTTCGTGTGTGTGCATGTGGGTGGGTGTATGAATGTTTGTGTATATATGAAGCCATTTTATATATATATTTGGTTTACTATCAACATTGTGACCTGCATATGACTGAGAGTGATACTGTCAGAATGCAGTATTACAATGGGCAGTTTTGCACACCCAGATACATTGACTACACCACATCAAATGGGTAGTGCAGTTCAAGTATTTGACTTTGGAATTTGGAATGGAGATCACGGTTCAGTGAGGAACAGGGAATTAACCCATTTCCTCACTGTAGTGTGATCTTTGAGTTGGTATATATAATTTGCAGGGGGTGGGGTGCAGCCCCCCACACGGGGTTGCAGGGAGGCTTGCCCCCCCTGCAAAATAGTAAAATACAAATACCGTTGACTATGGAATGTCACAGTACAGTAAGCTAAATAGCATGGGTGACTGACGTCACCTCCTGCTACATCAAACACATCGAACTACGGGTGTTATGTATTCAGTTTCGCCTGGCTACAATTTCGCTGTTCTGGATTCAGTATTTTGGATCAACCATGTGACTGGTTGACCTATGCAGTTTGAAGGTTTCAGTAGTAAACCTATATATTTATATAGATAGATAGACAGATATTTCTGTTTTTATAGATGCATTGCTTTGGGAAAATTTTTGAGGTATAAAGTTGTAATCTTTTGGCATGAAGGTGAAATGGTATACAAGGCTGCTATGTCTTTGAGGATACCCCTGGTTTTCTCATTGATGGCTTCTTTTCATTCTAGTTTTACGTTTTTTGAATGAGAATGATTACTAATTCAAATTTGATTTCTTTATTTCACAAGAGACAGATCTTTCTGTTTTTTTAATGGATATTATTTTGATGAAGATTGCAAATAATACAGGTTGAAAATGCTTAATAAATTTATAAAAATACATTGCTGACAAGTGATGTTTTTTTACTTCAGTTTTGATTCATCTTTTGCATATGTTCTGAGATACTGTGTTATTTGAAATTATATGTTAATTGAACTTTTTATAGCACAATTTCCAAAATTAATAGCACCAAACAAGTTAAGAAATGAATGTTATACTGAAAAATGCATTAGTAATAATAACACTGTGAAATTAAAAACTATGCTGTAAACACATACTTTGTTACATATACACAAATATCTAAACACATATAGATATGATAGAATAACAGAACAATATGCTATATATATATATATATATATATATAAATGCATTCTTTGTATGAGACATATGACAACTTATACTTACAAATGGACATTATTATTATATAAACTGCCTGGTAGTCTATCAATTTATATGGCAACACTGAAATTTAAAATTAGGTTTGGAACACAGTACGTTTTGACGCATTGTAGGGAGCTATACTTTCAACATACAATTTTTACTACAATGTTATAGCACAGTAGAGAGGTTGTAGTAGTAGATGTAAAATCATTATTTTATATATTTGCTCCAAGCTTTATTTTTTGGAGAATTCTGCAGTTCAGCAACCTCTTCACTGATTCATTTGGTTTTCCTGAATTAAACATGTTTATATGTTTAAAAATGAACAAAGGCAATGAAACAGGTGCAGTCTACACAACTTAAGTGTGATGCTTCCAAAGTGAGTTTGTCTTTCTCCATAGTACTTGCGCCTATCTGAAACTAAATGCACTCACACAGCAGACCCACTACATTGCACTAGGCAAACAAGTTAACTAAGTTGATCAAAGAGTCATGATTACCCTTATTTTAAGAAGAGAAATGAAGATATGAGTCACAGGATCAGATGAAAATCTGTTGTCGGTAGGCATAATGGTTAGAGTGTTTACCATGTAGACACAAGGTACAAGGCTTGAGTCTCACATTTGGAGAAATTGGCAAGGCTTAAAATGGCCTGCAAGTGTGGCTAGCCTAGTACTTACTGATAGGCTGGCACTGCTGCTGTGTCTGCTAGAACATAAGAACTCTAAAACATGAATAACAAAAGTTTTAATGTACTTTCCTGAAGTCAGGAAAAAAAAAGTATAAGAAGCTTATCTTGTTACTGACTTCGGAGTGTAATCACACTGCTTCATGTACTACATGAAGGATTATGATTAGGTCATTCATCATAACCAGGATGTTACACCTTAAAGGAATGGAATTCAAGAAATGCAGCTTGAGGAGAAAACAACTGGAAAAACTTGTATCTCAAGTTAGAGATGGAAAAACATTTTTAAGTTGTTATTATTAGAAGAAAGAAGCTTATTATTTCATTCTGTTTTATAGTATACATCAAAGAGGAGTTAATAATGTGTTAGATCTCAAATAATTGGATTGGTTGATCTTCAGTTATTTAGTTATTGAAGTTTTTGAAGTGTCTCATTTTTGTATCTTTTGATACTCTCATCCAGAGGCACAGTTGGCTCAACTAGTGCCCTGTGCTGGTCCCATGAACTAATAACCCCCTCAGCTCTTCAAAAAAAAAAAAAAAGTAACTTCTGCAAATCTGCAGGATGACAGTTGGCTTCCTGCAGACAGTATCCAATCCACACACCCCCAAGCAAAAAAAAAATATATATATGCACCTTCTACTGGAGCATATACACCCCACTCCCTCCTGCCCCAGCTCTTGGATAGAAGAGAAAAAAAAAGTTCTGCACCTTGCTCTGGCACACCAACCAGGTGACTAGATACATCCCCCAGCTCTTCAGTGGAACTTTCCATGCTCTGGTACATCAAGCAGGTAGCCAGATACATGATCCCTCTCTCCTTCCCCAGCTCATCAATGGTAGAACAAAAAACGTCTGCTATCAGGTACCTGGGGCTTCTGAAATGCAGGAGCTATTCAGGTTCCATTTCTGCACCCTGCCTCTGACCCTCCTTCCTCAAACTGTAGTAAAAAAAAAAAATATTTTTTTCTTTTAAACTAACAAATTGCTTGCTTCAGTGTAGCAAGCAGTTACTAAAGTCAATTTAGACCATACATGGAGTGCTGCAGCTCTCTAGTTTCAGAAAGAAAAAAAACTTTTACTTTTAAACACAGTTTGGATCAATGTATGGGGAATCACAAATTCATACCTGGGGAACTGCCTATGTCCCATATGGACAGGGACAATCTGTAAGATACTAAATGCAGAGGCACAAATCCATGTCATCCTCTTGCCCCTAGTGGACATATATTGGATAAAATCGGGTTATATTGGTTAGGCTTGGAAGGGATCTTAAACCATTTGCTCTCCTATGAACCTGTAATCTCCTAAAATATGATAAAAATATTATTTTGAGTTTAATGTTTTGCAAGAAGATATCCGTTATTACTAGCTACTGCCAAAACAAACTGAATGCAAGTAGTATAGCTGTAACATTTGCCATCGTGTTTATTCAGGCAATTTTTTGACTCACACTACAAATCATAAACAAGCAAAAATGCAGCAGCAGTTCAGTTATTATGTTTCAGTTGCAATCTACATCCTGCGATGCATGTATTATTCACATTTAAACATGATGCAAGATTAACCGAAAATCAGCCCTCAGTGATATAAATACTACCTTTACAGTGAGATTTAGAGAAAACACTTTAAATTCATATGTGTTAAATGTCTGAAACATGAAAGCAGAACATTTAGATGTGCATGCCTAAAGGAAAAAAAAAACATGAAACGTCAGATTTAAACGTAGTCTCCATAGTTACAATATTTGAAAGAAAGGCTTAACTCTTAAAAAACTAGGTCAGTTGTGGATTGCTTTCTTTAGAGAAATTATAATAAATTCTTGTTATTAAACATTAATTAAAGATTATCATTTTGAAAAGACAACTAAAAAGGATTTAAATTGTTCTGAATTCTGAGATTTAAAGGTGGTTAAACATTAACAAATACTTTCTATGATGTCTTTTTAATGCAAAGAAAGGAAAAGTGAATCATATGTAGATGACAGATATTTCAAGCTATAATGTGATGCTCATATCAGAATATAATGATAAAATTGTTCAGAATGGTGAGCTATGGAAATGTAAGTATAGCTTAGGTCACAGCACCACTATTAGATGTGTATTAAAGTCAGCAAAGGTGTATCTATTATACCTGCATATATATAAGCTGCCATTTATGGGATGCAGAGAGTACAGCTTTTAGATTGCTTTTCTATAGTTTAACTCTGTTAACCAGCACTTATTCAGTACATTAGACAAGAGTGTATTTCCTTAAATTAAGAAAAATACATTATTAGCATTTAATGGAAGGTCTAGTAATTCTGAAAAAAAGTGGTACATAGCAAGCAAGACCAAAGGGTTTTTATCAGGAACAGCAGTTTTCGTGTGACTCTCAACTACTTCTTAACGACAACAAAATAAACATGAAGATAAAAAAACACTACTTCTTGAGGTATTATGAATCCTTACTTTTGAAACAGTAGTACTGAAAATTATAACATATAAATAAACACGTTATTAGTCTACTCTTCAGGTTTTAGTTCAGGGAATTTTTAATTTTAGAGCCTAAGGAGGGTAAGCCATAAGCATACTATGTAAAAGCTCATCTGTGTTTCAAAAACAATGAAGCTAATCACTAATAATGCTGCCTGTTGAGTCTCATCTCAGTTTCATATCTATATACTCCCATAAAAGAAAACCATTTATATGTACGTTAATGATGTACATTCCCCACTTTAATGTTATTTTCCTTTCTTCCTTCATTCAGTCTACCAGAGCTGCTCAGAGTTTTACAATATTTGAACAATTTATAGCATAGGCTAGATTCTGACTTGCTGAATCTAGACTGTTTGGCATTTTCTGAGCACTAAAGCTGCACCCTTGTGGTAGAAGAGTGTAGGCAGGGACCCATCTGAGCTGGATTGTTTGAAAACTGTTTTACTTAGTTGAGATTTAAACACAGCATTTGCGCTAGCTGCACACTGCACAATGGGGGAGGCACTGACATGTATAAATACAAATGCTAAAAAAAAAAAGAGCAACCCAGCTGCACGTTTTGAGGTGGCAGCACAGGTTTCTACCCCTAAACTTCATATAGATTAGCTGATTTTAACAGTTCTATAGCAGAACCTAGTCCATGTAGCCCACACTCTGTCACTTATTACAGAATACACCTGACATAATGGAAGGTCAGTTTCCCACTGTTTCTCCAGCCAGCATGATTGACATGGGCATCCTGAGGCAATGTAACAATTGCCTCATGTATACAGACAACCTACTACTCCTAAAACATACAAATACAACATGTGACAGATGTATCTATACTATGAATCTGGAATCAATGATTTCTCTCTCTCTGTCATATACAAACCAAATAACAAGCAGGTTGTCAGCACCCACACTCCACCTCCCACACATATCAAGCACACAACACATAAACCCACATATGCAGAGGTGCTTACTAGAAATATACCAAAAGACCTCCCATGCAATACGGTCCCAACAGCACTCTCTACACATAATAAAACATCATCAGCATCTCACTCAATAATCCCTTAAGCCAAAACATATCTAAACCAAATGTCTTGGTCATATGTGACTCCGTAGTGAGACACACAGATGTCCCCCTTACTAGGCTGGACAAGGAGAAGGTCACAGTCAGCTGCCTGTCTGGTGCCAGGATCTGCCAAATCACACAAGCACTCAAGTCTCTCAACAAACAAGTACTGTTATGACTCTGTCATAGTCTATGTTGGAGTGAATGAATTGAGACATACTTCACAGGACTATACGAAGAGAGACGTGATGGAGCTTTCAGATTGTTTGTCCCAGGCAGGTATGTCCTTAGCCCTAAGCATCATTCTTCTCTCACCCAGAATGATGCCACAATATAATAAAAAATGATTGACTCCAACAATTGGCTTAGCTTCTGGTGTTAATCCAGAGGATCCAGTATCTGGCAACCTGAGAAGATATGGTCGACAGACCACACTGCTTTGCTATAGATGGTCTTCACCTGTTGCCTCTAGGCTTTAGGTTGCTGGCAAAGGTGCTTGCCTCTCCCATAGTGCCTTTTTTAGGCAATGTCATAAGAACAACATTTCCAATGTAAAAATGTCTTCCAGAAACACACTTAGGATTATGCTGCTTAATGCTAGGAGTCTAAATCAGAAACTGCACTCACTTGAAGCACTTCTCACCTTGGAAGATGCTGATGTCTGCGCAGTCACAGAGACATGGTTCAAGGCTTCAGAGAGAACCCCGGCCATGCAGGGTTATAATGCTTTCCATACGTTCAGAACACAGAACGAAAGTGAAAAAAAAAAGGGGAGGAGGAGTATCCATCTTCATTAAAGACAAATACACCCCTAGACTGGTTAAACAGTCTGTCTCCCTAGAGTTACTCCAAGTCCAACTAACTGTAGGAAAGACCCCCAATCCACATCATTGTTAGCTATACATCTCCCACCATGAATGATGAAAACCACACAGTCTACCTGGACCTACTTGAGTCACTCTCAGTACAGCCAAATATCCTGGTTATGGGTGGCTTTAACTATCCTTCCATTGACTGGGTAAGATATATGAGTACAAACACGCTCGTCCAAAGGTTCCTGGACTTTGTTAACACAAATGCTCTGGATTAGATAGTCAGCACCCCCCCAAGGGGCTCTAACATCCTTGTCATAGTGCTCACCAACATGGGGGATCACTGCACCACCCCATGTGTAGGGCCCTCCCTGGTAAAGTCCAATCATAAATCAGTCTCATTCAAAGTAACGATCACACCTGACCCACCTTCAGGAGCAAAAATGTTAAAATATTTCTCCAAAACAAACTATAGCCTACTGAGTGATGGCATCAGTAGTTCCAGAGCCTTGCTAACACTGACAGTAATGACCCCCTATACTGAGGTATACACAAACATCCTGTATAAACACCTATATAAGTGTATAGACTCAGCAGTACAGGAATGGATCAAATCAATATCCTCATGAAAAAATAAACCAGCCTGGCAGACATCCAGCATAAATAGATTATACAATAACAGAAAGAAACTGCTGTCAAAAAACAAAAGGGAACAGTCCCAGCAAAGGAAGAACTCCTCCCAAAGCATAAACAAGCAGATAAGGCATATTGTAAAGTCCTCTAAATCTAATTATGAAACTAAATTAGCATCCCTAACTAAGGAAAAACACAAATCATTCTTTAGCTACATCTGAAATCTAAAAGGGAAGGCCCAGCTTTATGCTGAACTAGCTGTGGATGGTACCACTTATACTGAACCTGAGGACATCACCAACCTTCTAGCAGACGGGTTTGGTGAAAACTTCACCCCACTGTCCCCGCCAATCATACCTGCCTTCAGTCATCTGCCTAGTATCTCCAGAGAGCAGGTCATAGCCACACTTTCCAAGGCCAAAAACACAGCCTCTATGGGACCAGACAACATCCCAGGCTGCTTATTAAATAGTCTAAACAGGAGTTAGCGGAACTGCTAAGCATGCTCTTCAATCTCAGCTGAGTGGAAAACAGCAGCAGTAATCCCCTTGCACAAAGGGGGTCTCTCAACTGACCTCAGGAACTATGGACCCATAAATCTAACCAGACTTACCTGCAAGACCATGGAGAGAATCAACATGGACATTATCAACAAGGATATAGGTGACCTTCAAACTCTTGACCTGACCCAGTTTGGCTTCATTAAGGGTAGATTTTACCTGCTTAACCTCATGGACCTTTTCGAAAATGTCACCAAGGCCCTGGATAAAGGCAAAACAGTTCACACTGCCAATCTCGACCTAGCCAAGGCCTTCACACTGCCTATCTCGACCTAGCCAAGGCCTTTGACACAATCGCTCACTATGGCATCATTGATAAACTCATCCAGCTGGGAATTAACCTTTATGTCACTAGATGGATTACCAAGTGGCTCACAAACAGAACACATACAGTCAAAATTGGGGATGCCACCTCTACTAGGAGACCTGTTACCAGTGGTGTTCCACAAGGATCTGTGCTAGGCCCCTTACTGTTTGGTGTCTATTTTTCAGAAATCCAGGTGAAAATAGATGGCTAATGGCTTACCGAGTTTGCTGATGACTGCAAACTGGGTGCAGTCCTTGAATCCCCCAAAGATGTCAACATACTACAAAATGGCCCTACATAGACAAATGACTGGTGTTAAAGCCATGGACTTAAACTAAATGCAAAAAATGCATTATCATCCCCTTCAGCAAAGCAGAAACCCCTGCTAATTACAACATTAATAATACCCCCCTAAATTCAAACCCAGTGGTAAAATATTTAGGAAAGCAAGTTGATAGCAGCCTTAATTTTGATCATCAGGTGTCCACAGCAGTAAGGAAGGCCTTCTGTGTTGCACATCTCATAAGCAAGGGTATAGCATCCAAAGCTAAGGAGGTTATAACTCCCATGTACTCGGCTCTCATCAGACCAATAACAGAGTACAGTGCTCCCTTCTGTATGAACCTCACCAGACATCTGCAGCATCTGGCAAAACCTCAGAGGTTTCTCACTAAGAAATCTTAGGGCTTACAACACATGACCTACATGAACAGACTGAAGGCCCTATTACTTTACTCAGTATCATATAGAGGAGACTTGTGCCTTACCTACAGAGCAGTCTCAGACTCTGTCTTGATGAAGCTGCAGCACATCCACAAATCCAATGGGACAAGATTCACTTGCTCTAGGGATCTTAACCTAGCCTGCGATATTAACAGGAGATGCTGGAGAGACAGATGCTGTATGTCTCCCAGAGGTCACCACTCCTCTGGAACAAACTCACAATTCATGTAAAAGAGAGCTCCTTAATTTAAGAGTAATCTGGATATTTGGATGGGAAAACATAAAATTTACACTGGGGGTTTCAACTATGTCCCTCTGGGATAGGGGCAGCCAGTGCTGATCTTAGATTCGAGTGCAAACATAGACTATATATCTTAGTCCATAAGGGAACAAGGGTATAACATAGCTAGGCTTGTAGAGGCCTTAGGGCCAGTAGCCTAGTAACTACCTATGATCCTAGGATTCATTTTCAGATTGCCCAATTTAGGGTCATATGGGGCTGTAACATTGGCACTCACTGAGCACAAGGCAGGAGACCTAATACTGATGAGAGCACCAAAACATCACAGGATGCACATACTGACTCAATGTCTCATATCACACACACACACACACACACACACACACACACACACACACACACACACACACACACACACACACACAAACACTTCCCCTCCCCTGCACAAATGCGCACACACACACACACACACACACACACACACACACACACACACACACACACACACACACACACACACGTGCACAAATACATGACGTACAACATATTACTGGAAATCTGAGCTGCAGTGATATAAGGCTTATTGCTACAGGAAGAGTTGTGGAAAACAGTTTTAACTCACATTGACTGAAATGTCTGGGACATGAAAGAGGAGCATTTATAGGTTCATAGGTTCACAGCTGTTTACTAGGTTAATGGCCCTGGAGCCTTTACAAGCCTAGCCCATAGAGGTGGCCTGGCAATGTGCCACTCGACGTTAGTTCCCAGTGCCTCTATCAAGTAGAGCCACTGGAGTGATCCCCAGGGTGAACTTTCTATTTCCCATCCACTCATCAAGATTTCTCTTGAAGAGGGCCAGTGAGGTGCTCTGCTTTACATGTATAGGAAGTCTATTTCAGAGCATGGGCAGTCTCTGGGTTATGAACCTGTCCCTTCAGCATATTCTGTTGATTGTGGTAATGTGGTTGAGGTCTCTGGAGCATGTGGTGTGAAGGGATTGGGATTTCTTTAGATGTAGCATTTCTAACAGAGCTGGGTCAATCATGGCTTTGTAAGTGAAGCAGGGATCACTTCTTAGTAGATGATATGAGACAGAGAATAGCTGGAGTTTTTTGAGTCTGTCCATGTTGGACATCTGTTTAAGGCCTAGGATCCTCTTTGTGAGGTACTTTTGTGGCCTTTCCAGCTGTTGCATGTGTCTAGTGAGGTACATGCCAAATGGGGCATTATACTCGATGACTGGCCTAATGAGGGAAGAGTAGAGAGAGATGATGACCTCTTTCTTCCTGGATGCAAAACCCTTGGTAATGAGATGTGCCACATAGAAGAACTTTCTGACCACAGTGGCATGTGGTGATCGAAGGAGAGGTTGCTGTCAACCTGTGTCCCCAGATCTCTTATAACGACTTCAGTGTTCAGTGGGCTCCCATCAATGTGATAATTAGTAGGAACTGAGTTTTTCCCAAAGGGGATGATGACGGATTTTTTTGCATTAAGTTTAAGGCCATGGTTTCGACATCAGTCATTGGTCTCAGTAAGGCCTTTCTGTAGGATGTCTACATCACTTGGGGAGTTAATAATGGCTCCCAGCTTGCAGTCATCTGCGAACTTGGTCAGCCAGAGTCCTTCCTTGTTGGCCTGGACTTCTGCGAAGTAGATGCCAAATAGGAGAGGACCCAGGACTGATCCCTGTGGGACTCCACTCATGACTGGTCGGCAGTCTGACTTGGAGTTCACTACTTTCACACTGTGGGTTCTGTCTGTGAGCCAGATATGGCAGATGTGAATGGCTGAAAGAAAAACATGATTGGTTAGATTTAATCTTAGTCAACATAGTTATGACATCTCCTGGAAAGTATATTTATGATTAATTAACTGATATTTCTATAAAGCTCTTTTCTGCATCATAATACCCATTTTATTACTGTCAAGCACCACAGGTTGATATGCTCATAGTACTTAAGATGCTATTGATCTGTAAGGATCTTATGAAGCACAGCCTCAGATTCCTATTTTAGTTATTAGCCCTTAAATTTTGCAATATGATTAGATGGGCTAAAATGGATATATAGGGGTATTTACATGTTTCCCTGTCCTTGAGGGACAGTGGTACTAAACTAGGGGTAACTTTCTGGTTACCCGTCTACTGGGCCAAATGATGTTTAACTACAGTAAAAGAAGTATTTTGCTTTATACAGAGTGGAGGTTGGTTGCACAGAAGTGGTATTCTCTGTGATAGATATGTATCCCATCAGCGTGTTCTATTAATTTTGCAATACAGATTGAGATCCCTTGAGTGGGTGTTTATGATGTCATAGAACTTGCGTGTATATAATGGGTGTGATAGAAAAAGGTTCACTGAGGCTCTATATTTGAGGCAGAGGTCACCTCTTAGTAGCCTATATGATAATGAGAAGAGAGACAAGGTTTTAAGATGGTCTGCATAGTTTTTTTTTTTTTTTATTTAGGCCCTTGATTTTTTTAGTAAGAAAACATTAAGGTCATTTCTGCTTTGACAAGCTTTTGAATAGGTACATAACAGAAAGGGCCTTATATATGTAGTGTTCTTGGCCTTAGATACTGCCTTGAGAACTTGTTCTTGGTAGACTGAGGGGGTGCTGTAGGTGTGTGATCTGAGAATATTGGGGGAGATGGGGGGGTGAAGTCAGAGCTTAATGCATGCCCTGTGGGTCTGAGTATGTGATACTCAATGATCAGCCTAATGAGTGCCGAGTATGCCTTTCGATAACTTAAGATATAAGGTATGGAACAAAAAAAGACCTAGTTACAATAGTGGGTACATGATCATTAAAGGACAATTCATTGTCATCATAGGTTCTCAGGTCCCAAGCTATGGAATCACTTTTTAGGGGTATGCTTTCAATGTGATAGTTACAAGGGGAGTGAAGCTTACAAAAGGATATGATCATACATTTCTTGACATTTAGGTTTAATTTGTGGTTCTGATAACTGCTTGGGTATGCATTCTTGTAGGATCTTTGTGTCCTCTTGGGAATTTAGGATGGCACCAAGTTTGTAGTTATCTGTAAACCCGGTCTGTCACATACTTTTAACATTAGCTTTGACCTCAGAGAAGTAAATGCCAAAGAGGAGAGGCCCAATGACTGAACCCTGGGATACTGCACTAGTAGTAAATCTTTTGGAGGAGATAAACCCCACCCCCACATACACACACACTTCCTGGGCTCTGTTTGTGAGCCAGTTTATTATCCAACAAGTTATACAGGGGTTAACATTTAGTAGGGAGAGTTTGTCTGTGATACATGAGTGTGGGACAATGCTGAATCCCTTTGCAAGGTCTAAAGATGCAGTGAGCACTAATTTGACATTGTCCATTCTTGGAGTGATGTTTTCAAAGAAGTCAATCAGATTAAGTAGGCAGGACCTGCTCTTGAATAATCTAAACTGGCCTGGGTAGTGAGTCTGTAAATTACTTATATTATTTAATAGTGACATTATGATCCTTTCCATAATCTTACAGATGGGACGTTTTGGGCTTATGAGTCTATAATTTCTCTGGTTTGTTGAAGCCCCACTTATTTTCTGCAAAGGAATGACTGTTGCTATCCTCCATTAATCTGGCACAAAGACCATTTTGAAGCTGATTTTGAATAGCCTATGTAGGGGTGGGTCAGATGAGTAATGCTTTAGGCTGACCAGCTTAGATGTAGTGTTCTTGCCTTAAATAATGCATTAAGAACTTGTTCTTGGGAGATTGGGAGCTGGAGCTATGTGATCTGAGAATATTGGGGAGATGGAGTGTTTAAGTTAGAGCTTAATGTATGCCGTCTGGGTTTGAGTATGTGATATCATTTACTATTTGCTCTGTGCAGTACTGGACATATTTTTTTGAGATTCTTAGCATAGTTAAAGAAGGCTTTGTGGTTATCTTTCATTTGGGTGCCCATTTTTAACTCATATATGGCTTTGATTGGTTTTATCAGTCTGTAGTTTCTCGTTTAGTTTAGCATTTTTCCTTCTTGAGAGTTGGATTTATTTTTGCATGCAGTTATTTATTTTTTTCTTTTAGTATAAAGACTGCTTATTTTTGAATTTAGCATTGTACTTATTTCTGAGGGAAATAGATGCATCCATTGAGCTATTTATATGTGCACAGAATTCAGAATAAACAATGGGATTATCACAAATGAAGGGACTTATGAATTTAGCCAGGTTGTCACTCAGTTTTGCTAGATTATCTATGCATAGCATCTGAATGCAGTACATCAGCATTCAGATGCTATGCAAAGATAATTAGTGAAACAAAATATCATATGCAGATCACACCCTCTGCCACTTTCAGGTATTGAAACCTTTCAGTATCTCATTTCCAGGATGTTAAGCCATGTTGTTTAAAATAGATTTAAAGGCTGTATTACACCACACTGTATAGTCTGAAAAATAAAGTTAAATAATGACAGAAAAACATTTTATGTATGTGTCTTTTGATCATATTTTATGATCTCAGAATTTGTATGGTGTGAAATTATGCTGGAATTGAAACAGGGCGAATTTCTATGTTTTTGAAACACAGCAGATATAGAGACTTTAGAAAAATCTCTTGCCAATATGGTTGTCTGAAAACTGGAAATTGTAGATATAAAAGTCTGATTTATTGCAGACAATAAGCCTGAGAATGTACATTACAGCAAGTTTCTGCAGGTTGCATAGGAAGATGTGAATAACTAATATTTTTGAGTTCTAACAGGAGGAGAGGGTCATGGGTGGTATGAAGAGGAAAAAAAATCAGAATTATTGGGAGATAATAAATCTCTCATATATTCACTATTTGTTGTGAAAAGGAGTGCAGACTTGGCACAGTCTTGCGTATGGTGGGGTGCTTATGTTAATGATTTTAAAAAATGAGGTAAAGATTATAACTTTTATACAGTATATCAATAAAGATATAATTGTCTGAGGTCTATAAAACTGGCAAAAAAGACAGACTATTACAAAAAACAGATTTAGCATTGTACAATCCATTAGATGAAAGTAAAGCAAATGCAATTGTTTTCCCATACCGCAGAGATATCACAGTAAACTTTCAAGTGTACACAACTGTATTTGAGTGCAAAGAAAATAAATTTAGTAAAACAGAATATACAAAAACTCTTTGGAGGACTCACACAGTTACAAAATTAATAAGATATCCTACAGAGAAAAAGAATTTCTACTTGTCTTTTTTAGACTTTATTGTAGTCATAAAAATAAGACTTGATTAAATGAAGTACAGAATACTGTTTAAGGAATAAAATCAAAGTCCAACCAAAAATGCAGAAAAAAGGCTGTCCAAATACCAGTAAAACGATCAAAAGTCCATCAGTAATCCACTTTATTGAAAAACGAACACAGGAGCAACTACCATTAGCGCTTTCGTCTTAGGCACAAGACTTCATCAGATACTCCATCATTGTTTTACTAGTCTTTTATACAAACATCAATTAATTAACATTCACAATTAACTATTTAAAGCAACATCACCAAAAAAATTAAAATGTCATATAAAACAATATTTTGTACTATATTGAAATTTAAAAACCACAAATATTATGTATATGTATATATATATATGTAGCCACCTACTAAAGATATTACCTAAGTATTCTTAAATATTACTGAATATTAAATCTAAAAAACTTTGAATCAAAATTATTAAAAAACATTTTTTGTATATATATTGTGTGTATATTTATATATATTTCAAATACTTAAACGAAAATGCAACTGTGCAAATTATAGAAACATGTAATATAATTATACTGTAGAAGCTTTTTGTACCAAAACTGGTTTAACAGAAATATATTCATTTAATCCAGGTGGTGCATTAGACCTTAACCTAAGTTGCCATACCAGTTCTTTATTTAGTAACATATTTTTGTAGTCACCACCCCCAGTGTAATTTCTAATAACATCAATAATTCCAAATTTATATCCACTGAAAGTACTGCAGTAAATAGAATGTTTATATAACACACTAGAATCTTTCTTATTTTTAACGTCGTAACAGTGTTCATAAATTCTATCCTTGAATGCCCTTTCAGTTTTACCCACATAATATGCAGGGCATTCATTACATACAGCCAAATATACTAACATCTTTGTACAGCAGTTACCTCTGCAGAATCTAACAACACTACCCATGCCATTTTCTAATTTAATACTACCTTCTTTCAAAATATTTGAACACTGTTTGCAACCACCACAGGGAACTGTGCCCTTACCATCGTATTTGTTCCGGGGCATATTTACCTCAAAAGATTTTTTAAGACTAAACCCTGTCCTAAAAGAAAATGAAGGTGTTGGCCCAACAGATTCAAACAATTCCCTGTGTGTTTTTAACAAACTCCAATTGTCCCTCAATATTTTCATAAAGGTTTCAGAAAAATCATTGTGTTCAATTACACAGGCCCTGTGATATTTGTTAGTATTTTCCATCACCATATTGTAGTTATTATTAATCATATTGGATTTATCATTCAAAGGCCTACCTAAAAGTGGTGTATATTTGTGACCCCAACCTCTGTAAACCTCCCCAATACTGTGTCAATAAAATCTTCTGGGTATCCCCTCTCTATAAACATCGATTTTAATTTTCTAAACTCCTGCTCTAAATCTACAAACTCCGATGTCATACGAGCAATACGGACTCCTTGCCCTTTAATTAAACTTTTTTTCATAAACATGGGATGATTACTGGAAAAATGTAAATAACTATTACACCAAGTAGGCTTTCTGTAAATTTTAGACTTAAAACCAGTATCTGTTTGTAAAATTGTTATGTCCAAATAATTGATAGCCTTTTTATCCCATGTATATGTAAATTTAAAGAAGGGGGTGCTATGATTAATATACTCAACAAAATCTTTAACACTATCTTCTTCACCTTTCCATAAAATAAAAATATCATCTAGAAATCTGACATAAAGGCGGATGTTCCCTGAATACCTACTAGGAAAAACAAATCTGTTTTCCCACTCTAACATAACTAAATTTGCATAAACGGGGGCACAATTTGCCCCCATTGCCACACCACTTATCTGTTGATAAAATTCTCCTTGAAAGTGTATGTAATTGTTATCCAACACTACTTCCATTAGTTCTAAAACAAGTTTAATGTTGTCCTGCGACAAAGTGGAAAATTTATATACACTCTCACTAAAATACTTTTGCCCCTCAGTTCTAGGTATGGTGGTAAACAAATCAGTGACATCAATCTGAAACCTTTATGAAAATATTGAGGGACAATTGGAGTTTGTTAAAAACACACAGGGAATTGTTTGAATCTGTTGGGCCAACACCTTCATTTTCTTTTAGGACAGGGTTTAGTCTTAAAAAATCTTTTGAGGTAAATATGCCCCGGAACAAATACGATGGTAAGGGCACAGTTCCCTGTGGTGGTTGCAAACAGTGTTCAAATATTTTGAAAGAAGGTAGTATTAAATTAGAAAATGGCATGGGTAGTGTTGTTAGATTCTGCAGAGGTAACTGCTGTACAAAGATGTTAGTATATTTGGCTGTATGTAATGAATGCCCTGCATATTATGTGGGTAAAACTGAAAGGGCATTCAAGGATAGAATTTATGAACACTGTTACGACGTTAAAAATAAGAAAGATTCTAGTGTGTTATATAAACATTCTATTTACTGCAGTACTTTCAGTGGATATAAATTTGGAATTATTGATGTTATTAGAAATTACACTGGGGGTGGTGACTACAAAAATATGTTACTAAATAAAGAACTGGTATGGCAACTTAGGTTAAGGTCTAATGCACCACCTGGATTAAATGAATATATTTCTGTTAAACCAGTTTTGGTACAAAAAGCTTCTACAGTATAATTATATTACATGTTTCTATAATTTGCACAGTTGCATTTTCGTTTAAGTATTTGAAATATATATAAATATACACACAATATATATACAAAAAATGTTTTTTAATAATTTTGATTCAAAGTTTTTTAGATTTAATATTCAGTAATATTTAAGAATACTTAGGTAATATCTTTAGTAGGTGGCTACATATATATATACATATACATAATATTTGTGGTTTTTAAATTTCAATATAGTACAAAATATTGTTTTATATGACATTTTAATTTTTTTGGTGATGTTGCTTTAAATAGTTAATTGTGAATGTTAATTAATTGATGTTTGTATAAAAGACTAGTAAAACAATGATGGAGTATCTGATGAAGTCTTGTGCCTAAGACGAAAGCGCTAATGGTAGTTGCTCCTGTGTTCGTTTTTCAATAAAGTGGATTACTGATGGACTTTTGATCATTTTACTGGTATTTGGACAGCCTTTTTTCTGCATTTTAAATGAAGTACAGAACCTACGTACTTCTTTATCATTTTTTCCAAATCTGATTTCGAAAATAGCCTACTATCAAAGGTCATAAGCAATATCAAATTTTTCCTTAATTACATCAAAAAACTGAATGTAGGTCGTGGCCAAGATGGGCACTGACTAGCAGCATTTTTTTCCAGCTCTGCCAGTTTTTATATTCTTGACAGGAATTAAACTTCAAAAACAATCTAAATGGACTTATTTTTACATATTTCAACTCCTATCAACCTATTTGTGGATTGTATTGAAAAATTATAATCTTTTTCTGAATTTTTCCTGTCAAAATCTTCAGACAAATATCTATAACTTCTTTCACTGAGAGATGAGTCACACTAAGAGCAATTCTTCAGAATCTTCTTTTAAGAAAGAGCTTTTTTCTTTGTCTTCTACTCTGCAAGATATGTCTTTAAAACTAGACAAAATGGACACAAAAATAGATGTTTTTGAACAGAAATGTTCAAAGTAGATAGACTTAATTCATAAAGAACTGCAGCTTCAGAAATCCCAAATTTCTGACATAGAGCAGTCTCTCACTGATGTGGATGGAAGACTTTAGGACGGTGAGAATCACATTGAATTTCTTTTGAAACAGAACACTATCCTACAAAATAAATTAGATGATTTAGAAAACAGGTCACAAAGGAATAATATATGGATTTTTGGTCTGCCAAACAACATAGAAGGAACTAATATGGTGAGTTTTTTAACTACATGGTTACCAACTGTTTTGAATCTTCCTGAAGCCCTTTCATATGGGATTGAAAGGGCACACAGATCCATTGTCTTGTCTCCAAATAAAAATGTTCCCAGATCTGTTATAATGAAATTAATTTCAACTCAAGATAAAGAACTAGTGCTGAAAACTGCATGGTCCAAATCTCCTATAAAAATAAATTACAGTACTGTGCGCTTTGACAATGACTATTCTTCTGCAGTTATTTCCAAAAGAAAGCTCTTTCAACCTCTTATAAAAGAACTCAAAAAGAACCAGATAAAAGTACATCTCCTGTTTCCAGCCAGACTGAAATTATTTCTTACAGATGGAATTAAAACCTTTGATGATCTTGACTCTGCTATTTCTTTTATAAAAACAAAATAAAAATAGAGGAAATGGAATGGACAAGCTCTTCATTAAAAAGAATTGCTGAGAATGGATCTTGTAAATCTTCAGAGAAGAAGAAAAGGTTGAAAGATAAATAACTTTTCTTTATTATTACAATGACATTCAGCTGCATGTTTTATTTTCTTCATATGCTTTGAAATACTTATATTTATTTCAGGTGGTAAGGAAATCTCTCATTTCAAAAGTAAGTTAATTCAACTTTTTATGAACTCTTGATAATAAGGTACAGTTTAAAAACTAATGTGTGCTTATAGATTGGGGGATTAATGGTAAATTTGTCTGTTTGTATGTGTTTAGGGTAACTTTGTATCAGTTGGTTAACTTGCTGATACTGAGCGTTTGAGTTGCTTTATGTGTGTTTCTTTATATTTTGCTTTACTATTTATTTCTATATATTTTTTTTTATTTCTTGAATGACTGGCTTATGTTATGGTTTCAGGGTGCTTTGTTGCTGTATAGATGGTTGTAGGGTTCTCAGGATTTAAGCATCTGAATTTCACTGCTGTTAACAGTGTTGCAGTTTGTGGGGAAGCTTTTGTGACTTTTTTTGTTAGTTGTTCACTTATGGGATAAGATTCTTGCTGTCATACTATAGAGGGTTCCCACTAAAACAGTTAAGCTTCACCAGAACTACAGAATGAAGTCTCAAGCCCTTTTGATTTGAAAGCTCATAATTCTTAACGATCGCAAAGCTGTAGAGCTATCAAGACAGTTACGAACTTTGACCTGTTTAGAGCAGGAAGCTGTTAGAATGTTAAAATGCTCACTTTGGTGACTACATTGTAAAACACGAACTTCAGTCTTCAGGTGCCTAAATATGTAGTGACACATTTGAAACAGTGTTCCTTTATGAAGTTCAGAATATTTAGTAAAAGCAATGAGCAGTTTTAAAAGAAAGCAATTGTTTACTGAGTATATTCACCAGCTTGACTTAATCCAGGCAATCGCTCAGTTAAAAGTTTTCATTATATTTTAAAGTGGTGCTTGTGATTCACTGATGCTAGCCACACCACACCCTTATATTCACTCATGCACACTCGATTGTCTGTGAGAGTGGGGGGACAGTGCTAATATTATCATCTTTTTGGAAACACATGAGAATTCACAGGGCAAACAATACCCACAGCTTGCTCAAGGGATCAGATTTCACTGTTGTGCCAAAATAAAAGTTCTGTCTCTAGATATAATGTTGTCCCCTGCACTGCTTCAAAGGCAAAATGAGACTTTTCTTCATATATTAGTGGACATTTAGGAAATATTTTGGTATTGATAGTTTGATTGGTATTCTCTTGTGTTCTGAGTTGGCGCCTCTATTTCCCCTTAGGAGTTTGACAAGTATAGGTGTTGCGAACGGGGCACACAGCTATCTTTTGAGATTGTAGTATTGCACCAGTTGTGTGGTCACAGAGACAAGTAAGATGAGTCCAAATCACATCCTTGTCTGGTCAGTGTTTACAACTGTAAACCAAATTAAGTTCAATGTTGTTTTATTAACAATCCAGTATCTTACAATATCAACTAGAAAGGATGATCTGCTTTTTTGTACTTTATCATACAGCTAAGAGTAGAGCGTGCTTTCTTATAAGTTTCTTTAGATTTTTAGACAACTAAGGTAAAACTAACATATACCTTCTAGTACATGTGACACTGATACGACCTTCTGTCCACACCTGATTTTATGATGTATCATGTTTTTTTTCTAGATAGTAGATTACAGATAATTTCTAGTTCTTTTGGAAGGTGGGTAAACAACTAATACAGGGTCTGCTGTGAGGGTAAATTATTTTTGTCAGACTTTGGATGGACTGTTACTAACTGTGGGTAACAAAGACCCAGTACCACATATAATTCTTCTAACATGCACACATCTAATGGTCTAATCATTTCTGATGTTGTTTTGACTGAGTGACCCAAGGGGACTTTCAAGATTGTGTTTCAGCATTCTCTTTACCATAAGGAAGCAATCTCACTCATTTACTGAAGACAATGTTTGGGAGAAGGAGTGGAAAACTCCAGTCAGTACTCACCAACTTACTTCCCTGTTTATAAATAACAATACATTATATAAGCATAGTGCTGCACAATGCTCAGGTTTATGTATTATTTCTAATGATTTATTTCTGTCTTACTACTGCAACAGACCTTTAGCCCAGCGATTCTTTTTTGGATGTCTGGATTGCTATAACTTAATACTTGTTGCTATTGATTGTATTTTTGCTGAATTTATTACAGTAATGATTAGATCTCCCCTATTTCTGTCTTATTGTTATCTTCATTGTTCTGATTTTTGGGGTTAAAAATATAAATAAGCTGGAGTCAGATTTAGTTGGGTGGTATGGCTTCTGGGATATGAGATGGGGCGGGGGTTGATGCAGAAATGCCTAATTATTCACTTTAATTTCTACAAACATTAGGATGGCCATTCTTTAATACTTTTTTTCAGACAGATGGTTACTGTACTGGCAAACATGGAATCATTAATTTCATTTCATTCCACTTTTATACATATTAAAGAAGTGTTTGATTTAAATGCTAACATTATTACAGTACATGCATATTTTCAAGTTCTGTTATGTTCATGTTTGTATAAGTTATATCTTCAGGATTGAATTTAATTTCTATAAGTAAAGTGGTCAGCTGAACTTTATATTGTAACATATTAGTATAATATTAGTTAGAGAGAATTAAGTCCTATTCAACATGTACTACTCTATTCCGCTATCCTAATAGATATTTTAATAGAGCTTCTTTTACTTACATCCTTAGTTTACAATTTTTCATAACATTTATTGTCCTAGTTCAATCCTTCTTAAAGAATACTATTGCTGTGTTGTTTATCTTTCAACACTCATACTATATTTCAATGGAGAACTTTTATACTCTATAATTATATTTAAAAACTTGATTTTTAGGAAACTCTGTTTACATTTACTAGGTTGAGTCAACAATATGTTTATGTACCTAGTTTATGAGAAATTATAACATTTGAACAATAGTTAAGATTTTAGATTTTATTTATATTACTACATAAAAAGGTATTCCGTATTTAAATTCCATGTTTTGTCTGAAGCCAATGTTCTATTCATTTATTATGGTGGAGAGGAGTTAAATGCTGTTGTTGAGAGGGTGGTAGATTCAAACAGTATTCTGTTTGAATCAGGAGTCTTTTGAACTCCATGAAGACGGATAAGGTGTACTCAACTTTATTTTTCCTTTATATAGTTTCTATTCACTATATTTTGGTGTCTGAAACATTTATTTATTTGATTTACATATTAATTTTATATAATTTGGAACACAACTGGACTAAGTTTCATATAATTACAGTAAAGACATACTAGATTACTTCTAGTCATCTACAAATATATAATACTAGTAATATGAATTATTTCCACAAATGTCTATATTAAAATGTATTTTCATTAACATCAATGGTCTTAATAACAGATGCAAAAGAGGGAATCTATATAAATATATGAACCTGTTTAATTCTAATTATTCTTCTACAAGAAACACATTTACTAAAGGAATATATAGATAGACTTAATAAGAAGTATAAAGTACTATCTAGTTCACATCATCAACAAAAAAAGAGGGGAGTTGCTATATTATGGAATAACTCCCTTCCTTTTTCTAAAATATTAGATACATATAATGATGACAAGGGTATGTTATGTGCAGTTATTCTAGAATGTAACAAAAAATATATGCAATCATTAATGCTTACTGGATTCCTGAGATAGGTACTCATACAGTTAAACAACAGCTAGAGCAAGTAATTCAATTCTTCAAAGGGAATATCATACTAGCAGGAGACTTTAATTGTATAGTAAAGGAAAATGATTCTACTGCTTTCAGGAAGAGAATGATTTCATCTCCAGCTAAAAACGTGACTGAATTTGCTGAATCTTTCAATATTAAAGACATAAATGATTTTGCAGATACAAGTTCCCATTTTTACACATATTTCTTACCAAGATTTGGCACATATTCTAGAATTGACAGAAGATATATTTCAAATCAATTAATTAAAAATTAATGTTAAAGTTCATTCACTTCCACTTTCTGATCATAATGTAATAACTTTTGAAATAATTTTACATTCTAGTTGTTATCCTCAAATTAAAAGAATACCTGCATATCTTACTAATTTCTCTGATTTTTAGAGATTTTGTCATTTCTGAAGTTAATAATTTTATTAAATTTAATAATTCTGAAGACACATCTGTTATTTATATATGGGATGCTCTGAAAGCATACTTATATGGAAGAATAATTAATTGGTACATAAATAAGAGAAAGTTTTGGGATAAGGAACTAAAAACCCTTCAAGAAAAGATTGACAAAGTTTAATTACAAAAACAGACAAGGAGATCTAACAATACAGAAGATATTAATGCCCTAAACAATAAATACTTAGAAATATTGAATCATAAGACTAAGATTAGTTTAAAGAGATTTAGACACATAAACTTTTCTACTAATCCTAAATCTCTTTAGGAGCTAGCAATTAAAACTAAGAAATTAAACAAATAGTATCATATTAGACAGATTTACTCCAGTAAAAGGAAGAAGATGGTAACTGATATAGAAGATATTTTAAAGGAATTTAGAAATTATTTTACTGAAATTAATCAGAAACCAACTATTATGGACTCAAAACAAAAAATAAGCGATTTAATTAAGAAGCATACTAAGAATAAATTAAAAGAACAGCAAATTAAGGCATTAGATAAATCAATCTCACTCATAGAGATTAGAAAACAAATCAATAAATTAAAACTAAATAAGGTCCCTGATAATGATGGAATCATTCCAGAACTTTATAAATTATTTCCCAATGAATCACTTCTTATACTACAGCAAGTTTTCTCTCATTGTCAAGATTTGTTTAATATTCCTCCCTCCTGGAAATATACTCTCATTTCCCTTATCTTAAAAACAGATAAAGCTCATTCTAAATGTTCTTCTTATAGGCTGATTTCTCTTTTAAACATTGATTATAAAATGTTTATGTCCATTTACACCAATAGGCTTAAAAAATTCTTCCTGGTCTAGTAGATGATGATCAGATGGGTTTTGTTGTAAACAGGAATACATTTGATAGTATTAAAAGGGTTTTAACTATTATTGACTACGCAACCAAATCTAATAAGAATTTAACCTTAATACGTTTAGACATAAATTGTGCCTTTGATTCGGTCAACTGGGATTATTTATTTTTTACCTTTATATAAAGGTAGTTGTGCATATATCAAAATTGGCCTATATTTATCACAAAATATTCCAATCTATAAAGCAACTAAACAAGGCTGTCCCCTTTCTCCCTTGTTTTTTACTCTTTTAAGGGAACCCTTAGCTAATTATATAAGAATGAACCCAAACATTAAAGGAATAGAATTGAATGCAGAAATAACTTCCACAGTACAACTCTTTGCAGATGACATACTCCTTACGGTCGATGGAACAAATTCAACTTTACAAGCCACTTTTGATTTTATGGAATTCTTTAAAAAAATGTTTTTTTTTTAATGGTGATAAAACAAAAATTCTCTCTATAACTTCTGACACTAATCTTTGGAATCAGAAGTATATCAAATATTTAGTCAAATCAGAAGGCTTAAAATACTTAGGTATTATATTAACTGACAATTTGAAGGATATATTAAAATTAAATTACGCTAATTGCATTTTTTCTATTAACAATCTAATATTGAAGTGGAAATATTTTTTTCCAATGGATGAAAAGCTTTCAATTATTAAAATGATTATTCTCCTTAAGATACTTTATGATGTTCAGTCTATTTCTTTAATGCCTCCAAAAACATTAATTAGAGAATTTAATAGGCTGATCTTAACATTTTTATGGCAACCAAACAAACCTAAGATATCCCTTACACATCATTTGAGAGATTGGTCCCTATGTGGTATAAGTTTTCCAGATATAGAACTCTACATTATTTCTTCTATGATTAGGACCTTCTTACTATTATTAGATGGACATTATTCAGCTAAGTGGAAGACATTCCAGGAAATTCTCTGTTTTAATGCAAATGAGGGAACTAACTTCATTAAACTTTCAATAATAAATGATCCATTTATTTGAATATCCAAAGATTACTTTCTCTTAAATAGATTTCCTGATAACATATCATATGAAACTTTTATTTAAAGACTTCAGAAATTACACATATAAAAATATAATTTATAAAAACTGGATATTTATTTTGTTTCCAATTGCATATACAAAGGATCATATTGCCTCTTCCATTATGACTAATATCTTTTTATTGAAAGAAAAAAAATCTTAATTTTATTTTTGGTTTCAATTCTTACAAGATGAAAAATTAAGTACATTAGAATACCTAATAATTAATTTTGATTTAATTAAATCTGAATGGCTGCAACTTCAATCTCTTAGACAATTTATGATAGATAAAATGAACTTAATCCCTCGATATTCAAGATCATCAATGCCTAATTTAATAAAATGTTTGGTATTTTCTATGCAACAAAATACCATTTCTGAATGTAAACTCTCTTCTATATATAAAATAATTAATAAAGAATCAAAAAATGTTTCAGATAATTTCTGGAACTATTTCATTTCAATTAATAAAAAGTCACCTTCTGAGTTAGATAAAAAAAAAAACAATTCTGGAATCACCTACGTTTACTACATCATCCCTTAGATGGAGAATATATGTTTGGAAACTTATGAACAGAACTTTTCTCACACCTCATAGGTTAGAACTGATTACTAAAAATAGAGTGTTGTGTTGGAGATGTAAATCAAATTCTAAACCTGACTGGTCACACATGTTTTATGATTGTATAACTCTGAGGCAATATTGGGGAAAAAATCAATCATCTTTTACAAACACTTTTTAATGATAAGTTTGCATTGACCAAATCTTTGATTCTGTTTAACACTCCAATTCCTAATTGTGTTAAGAAAATTACATATCCTATTTTATGGACTGTTTTAACAGTTGCTAGAAAAGTAATAACCAAAAATTGGAAATCTGAACATACTCCTTCTTTTGCAGAATTCAAAAATATTCTTATTGAAACCTGTAGTTTAGAAATGATGACTATTAAGTCAAGAACTAATAGAACAACTTTTTCATATAATTTGTGGTCCAATCTGAAATCCATATTAGATAAAGGTTTATGTACTGTTTAAAACAATCTTTTATGATTTTTATCAATTCTGTTATGTTTTATCTTTCAGACACTGTTGTAAATATTTTATTTGTTTTGTTGTAGTGTTTATTGTTTTCTGCTTAAAATGCAATTTCTTTGTGAATCTTTGTAAACATTTTGTTTTGTTATAAACCTTAATAAAAACTGTTTTAAAAAAACTGAATGGAAATATTGCAAGTGAAACATGTTACCACTAAATTGTGTAGTGATTACCCAACCAAAAGCCACAGTAAATGTATTTGCAGAAAAATGGGGTATACTTCACAATATTCAAAAGATAAAAAGGAAATGGAAATAATTAGCAAACAGAAATTTGATTTATTTTAATTTCTCAAAAAAGGGTGACAATATATGAAGTTCACAACAACATACACAAATTGGTTTTGACAAGATGCATTGTCTTTGTTTTGTATGTCAAAGTCATTGAAATAAAGGATATTGATAATCATTGAAAACAAAAAACTGCATTATTGCAGGTGACAAGCCCTCCTGCTACCTTTATGTGTGGGGCTTTGCCTCCCACATCCCCCACTAATTAAATATAATGACTCTGAGGTCATACAACAGTGGAGAATAAGGAAAAACTCCTTACTTCACTGTTAGTCATCTCAAACTATCAGCCAGCAGCAGAGAAACATACATTAAGACACACACACACACACACACACACACACACACACACACACACACACACACACACACACACACACACACACACACACACACACACACATGCTATCTGGTTCGCTTTGGATTTAAGCAAGAGATCAGAATAGATGACTACTGAAAGTACATCTGAGCATTATTTAGGCAGAGTCATGTTAGGTATAAATGCTTTCTAGGCAGCCTTTAAGTTACCATCATAGATCAATACTTTGTATATGACTCCCGCAAACAACATTCCCTCTGCTGCTGCTGTTCGAGCCATTTAAATCTACCACATCTGCCATGGGAGGAAGTTGACATTCCTGTACATGTATGGCTTAAATGAGATATTGAAATTCAGGTTCAGATCAGTTAGCTACTCAGCATCACACTGGCTAGCAAGTGAATATGCCATCTCTAGAAATTTGTGTAATCACGTATAACAAACTAACAGGCTAAGAACCAGTCTGAGAATTATCACTTCAATTCAGTGAGAGTGCAGCAGTTATATGCAGCTTGAAACGTCCATAGTTTGTAGTACAGCAGCTGCTACAATAGAGAACTAGGAAGAATACCTAAATAGCATACTTAAAAATAGTTGTCATTTCATAAAACAGTTTTATTGGTAAACTGCAGTACATAACAGGAAGGAATCAGGCTACTGTAAAGTAACAGGGAGAAATGTGTAGGGTTTACAGAAGTCACAAATAGAATGACATGACTAGAGCAGAACAAGCTAAACTCTTTACTATTATATGTGAAATACATGAAGAAACATTTCTGAAGAGAAAGTACTGGAGTTCTAAACAAAACGGCAATGAATAAAAAATGATTTTGAGTGAAGAAGTAGTAACACATTAATTTCAGCTAAATAATACATAAGACAGGGCTGTGCATGAGACCACAAGTGTACTCAAAGGATATCTTTTCATCATAGACTACTTTTTCCTCTCTTTAATATGATCCTTCACATATCAGTCATAACATGTAATTTTCCATTTTTCTTTCCTATCTGTATGTTATTATTTCACAGTATTTTGCAGTTTCTCTGCAGACCATTTCTGTTTGCTTTTAGATGTCACATTGCTTACATTTGTAATTTGTTGCAGCACATGATACGTGTTATGTTCCACTCCAACATGCATTGTCACTATGTGTTTTATTCTTACACAAGTCGGGAACACAGGCATGAATGATAGGAAACTTGACACCTACAGATGAGACATCAAGGAAGTTCGCAACTGAGACATTTATAGCCTTTATTTAAGAAATTCATATGAACACTGATTCTTCCTGAGAAGGAAGAAAAAACATAAATAGGCAATGGTCAGTAGACTGTAACTATAAGTCATCAAAGGGGATTTCTCTCACCATGTAGAAAGATAATACAAATGCAATAAGTTTTTTGGTGATAACTTTGCAATCTGACAAGGAGACGAAATGGAATGGCAATATAATATCATATTGTGGGGTTAACAAATGGACTGTGGAAAGAAGAAGCACTGGGTAAAAATCAAAATTATTAAGCCATCTCTAGACTGAGCATATTAGAAAATATTACAAGCAATTAGATTGATGAATTTGCATAAGTATTACATTGTATTGCATAGAAGATTAGCTATGACAAAAATCTATTTTTGGCCATAGCTGGCATTTAAGATTAAACTGTTGAATGACATTAATGAGTAAAAAGGGCCCAGGTCCACTCAACTATGAAGACATTAAAAACAAGAGTGCTGTGAATGTCATTGGCAAATATATTCAGTCTCAATGCAAGAGTAAAACTGTAACATAAGGCAATCAGCCCTTCTACATAGTCATGAGAAGAAAAATGTCATTACTATTAGACAGCTGATGAACATTAGAAGATATAGGCAGATAACTCCTATACATCTAGCCCCATGGCATAGAGAGTTCCAGACTAACTATGACCAAAATGACCTAAAGGCAGGGGAGGGTGGGAATTGAGTAGCTGATGCCAGCTCACCCATCTTGGGGTTAGGAATATGTTGTCTAGTTGGCTGTCTGCTACTTGCAAGGAGAGGTTTGCTGATGTCAGAGATCAGCCAAAAAAAGAAGTTGTGGGCTTGATGCTCCCAAAACACTGATATCTCACACTGTGTATGTGCAAGACTGGATTGCAGAAGGTCTTCAGGGTGATGTGGGTACTCATGTCATTCATCCAGAGGTGAGTTTAGGGTTTACACCAGAAATAAATAAGGTTTTGAACTTAGTCTCTCAAGGTCCAAGAGAAGTAGAAGTAATGGGGTCTTAGCATTTAATGGATCACTGGAGATAGGGGCCCTCTTCTGTGGAACTACTGGCCTTCAATTTCAGATGGTCTGCTAAGGGGTGGGGAGACAGAAATCTGATTTGCCTCAGATGGCCACAGCACCAAGTAGTCTTTATACCTGGTGGAATGTCTGAGCCAGTGGTCATATCACCACCAATCATGAATGAGTGGGCCATGACTAATTAGAGGAAGGAGGATGATAATTGGCTATTGGATAGGAAAAAAGCAGATAAAATGACCTAGCAACATAACTTGTAAATGTATTTTATTTATTTATTTATTTATTTAACATTTGTTTATCATAATGGTCCTACTGGATAACAGTGCCCATTTTCATTGGAGGCCCGAGAAGAAAAGCTCCAGCAAAGTACATTTTTACTAATACGTGTCTAGTACAACAAAGAAAAAGTTTACTATACAACTTATAAGTATCTACTTACTTTCTAGAAGAGTTCAGTAACGCAATTTATATACATAGGAGATTAATCAACAAAAATATATACAAGAGAGATGAGATTAATGCATAAATATACTACAAATACAGTACAGCATGTCTTAGATTTTCTTAAGCCTCTACAGTACATTTAGTATGTCATCTGACAGAGCACAGTTTACAACTGCGAGGAAGACAAAGGGATATAGCTAAGGGAGAAGGAGGTTACAGGGGTTATAGAGTAGACAGAAGTGTAGTTACAGGTTATATCTGAGTGAGGGAAAGTTATCCAGGGTTAGTACATAAGCAGAGCCAGGTAGATGTTAGGTGATCTTTTAGTAGTTTCTTAAACTTGGTGGTGCTGGAGGTGGATCTAATATCGATGGGTAGGGAGTTCCAGATTTGGCGTTACTGTTTGAGTATAGTGAGTCACCAGCATTATTGCTACTTTTAGTGATGTTTACTAGGTTTTTGTTACTGGATCACACGGTCTGATTATTGAAATAGTGAGTAAGTAGTGCTTTGAGAGCAGGTGTTTTTTCAGGTTGGTTGAGTATTTGGTGGGCCATGAAGAGCTGGTTAAAAAATTAGTAAGTTGGGGAATTCTACCCATGAGAGTTTTATTTGAGACAGTGATGGGATCTGTAGCTAGCATCTTTAGCGAGCTTTGCTATTTTATTATAGCAGCAGCTATCTAGTTTGTGTATGCAAGTTTTCTTGAGGTTAGTAAGGATGAGAGATGCATATAGGAGTGTGGAGTGAAGGTGGGTTCTGGCAATGGAGATTTGGGATTTGTCTGTGAGGAAAAGTTTGCTCCTGTGGCTGCCCATGTTTTTGTGGACTTTTTTGATTGTTTGATTTATGTGGAGATCAAAGATCATGTTTTGGTCTATTACTATTCCCAAGAGTTTGGTGTGGGAAACTGGGATAATGATGGTATGTATTGTTTGCTGAGGTGATTTTGAATAGCGAAGAGGGATCTGGGGATCTTGTATGGTGAAACAGGATGAGTTTTGTTTTGTTGGGAATGAGTATTAACTGGGCATTGGTTAGCCAGGTTTCTACTTTAGAGAAGGCTTGCTGTGTTATGTCCTGAAGATGGTGGAGTGTTGGGGCTGCACAAATTAAAGTAAAGTTGTCAGTGTATTGTATTAACATGGCTTCATTAGTGGCAGTATGTAAGCTATTAGTGAATAATATGAAGAGAAGAGGGCCAAGAATGGATCCTTGTGGGAACCCTAAGGTAACTGACAGCAGTGGGGAGAGGGAGTTACCTCATTTGACTGCTTGCTGCCTCCCAGTGAGATAGTTCTGGAATGAGGTAAGTATGGAGTGGCTGTTTTTAAATTCTGATAGTGTGTTTAACAGTCTGGAGTGTGAAACTGTGTCAAATGCTTTTGAGAGGTCCAGAAAGATAGATGAGACCAGGTAACCTTCATTTCTGAGAAGGTTGACAGAGTTAGTGAACCTTTGAAGGGCAGTGGTTGTACTATGGTGTGGGCAGAATCTGTGCTGAGTTTTGGATAGAAAATTGTTAGTGAGGAGATACTGGTAAAATTGGGTATGGATGCATTTTTCCAGAATATTTGATAGTGGGGAGAGGATAGCAATTGGACAGTAGTTGGAAAGCTCTATAGAGCTGCCTATTTATGTAGTGGAATGATGTGGGCTATTTTCCAGATAGTTGGGACCTGTTGTTCAGTGATGGAGCAGTTTATAAGGCTAGAGACAGGGTACATGATAGCTTCTGCAGTGATTTTGAGATAGTCTGCAGGTAGGTTGTCTACAGCTAGGGTTGTTAGTTTGACTTTTTTTAGGTATTTTTTTTATGGTGGCAGTAGGAATAGGCTGTAGGGAGAAATTGTTTGTTTTGTGCTGGACAGAGAGGAGTGGGGGAGTGGCTAGTGTTTGTTAGTTTGAGTATAGAATTGGTGAAAAATTTGTTAAACTATGTGGATATGTCATCTATGGTGTTGTCAGTGTTTGGGGAGGGGCTAGTGATTTGACCAGGCTGAAGGATTCTCTTGATTGCTGACCAGAACTTTTGTGGGTTTCCTTGGTGTTCTAATTGTATTTTAGCACAATATTCTTTTTTTGTCTTGTCTTACATGTTTTTTTTGGTAGAATTTTTTAGTTCTAGGTATTTTTGACGATTGATTAGCAGGGGCGGCCCATGCTATTGGACTGCCGGACTGCAGCCCCCCCCCCAGCTGTAAAACAAAAATAAAATAAAATAGAAAAGAAGAAAAAAAATAAAAAAAACGATCGCAAACAGCAGACCTTCATGCATGCGCACTAGCAGCATTTCCGATATCCGGACTGCTGCTGAGACAGTCTGGAGCATGTGCAGACTGTTTCAGCAGCAGTCCGGATTAGGAAACATTCAAGAGCAGAGATCCCAGACGTCTATGCAGTTGTAACTGCATAGACTGTCACTGGAAAGGGATCAGACTCTGACTGCAACATCGGCAGGCTGGGAGTCTCATCAGGGGAAGAACATCTCATGGGCTGTGGTGGATTTAATGCTCCAATGGACATGGGGAAGGACATAGTGCACAGGGAGGCTTGTAGTGCTCCAACAGCTGTGGATTTAATGCTGCAACAAAGGGATCTACATTTATCCAGGTAGGGTGTGTGTGTTTAATGCTGCAACAAAGGGATCTACATCTATCCAGTGTGTGTGTGTGTGTGTGTGTGTGTGTGTGTGTGTGTGTGTGTGTGTGTGTGTGTGTGTGTGTAATGCCCCAGGTGCTACATGGTGGTGGGTAGAGAATAAGGCTTGAACCCTGCACCTTGGGCCCAGGTGGCAAGAGCCTGAATTCCCTACCCACCACCATTTGTAAAAATGTTGCAGATTTTTCCCTCATACTTGTTCTGTTCCTCATAAAATCTGTGGTTTCTGTATTTTTGTGTCCTTGCAAAGCCAGTAGTGCATTGGTGCAGTGGTAGCATTGTTGCCTGACAGCTACACGTTCTCTGGTTTGATTCTTGGCTGGGGTGCATTACCTTCTGTGTGGAGTCTGTATGCCCTCCCTGTTTTTGTTTCCTGTAGTGTCCTCCCATCTTACAAAGACATGTGTCTGTCTGGAGTGTTTCTCCCTGGGCCTCTGCTAAAAATTAGCTTTTGTCCCAAGTCAGACTTTCCTGGTTAACAAATGTTAAAAATGACACATCTGAATATCAGACTTCATATTCTTCAGAAAGTGCATGGTAACACAAAAGCTTTTATTCTAGCGATTTCCTATGTGCCTATTTTAAACAAAGGGGGTGTCGAGCCGATTATACAATCAGAGAAGAAAGGAACAACATCTTTTACATCCCACAGTTTTATTGTTACTTACACTATGGACGCAAGGGAGATTTACAGTATAATCATGAAAAACTGGCCTTTGATTTTGCAGGATGATTCTACACGTAAAATGTTGACAGATTTGCCCAGAGTAGTATATAGGAGGGGTTTGAATATTAAAGATATCTTGGAAAGGAAACCCAAGTCCTCCAATAGTAGATCAGGCATGTATAAATGTTCTATGTGTCGATATTCCGGACATATAAAAACGGGGTCTAGGTTTGAAATCAATGATTTTGTTTTCCATTTAACAGGGAAATATAATTGCAATAGTACACAAGTGGTGTACTTAGCCTAATGTGCCTGTTGCTCCACCTTCTACGTGGGAAAAACTGATAGAAGGTTGCAGGAACGTATTTATGAACATTTATATGCCATAAGGAAAGGAAAAATGGAGAATGCTCTGGCTAAACATGTCATTGAAAACCCTGGTCACAGTTTCTTATTTAGTGTAATTGACCAAATCAGCACTAATCCGAGAGGAGGTTATACACCTTTACTTCTTGAGAGTAGAGAATTGTGGTGGCAGCTCAAATTGGATGCTTGCCATGTGCCAGGTCTCAATGGTTCTTTGAGCCTGGCATGTTTACTGAAGTTAAAACAATTAAATAGGTGATTTGTAGGATTATTCTACCAGGCAAGGGTCAGACTTGATATTTGGAGCCTAGTTTTTCTTTAGGATCGTGGATGGCCAGTCTGAGTTTTTTATACAGGGGTTGTTGTCAGTCTAGTATTGTTTCCTTTAGTAGCAGCTGTATCCAGCGCTTTGGAGTATTTATCCTCTAAAACAAGTCCTTTTGTCCATCTAAATACATTCTATCTATTGTTAGCAAATTGCTACAGGGGTTTTTCCATATATAACCACATTTTAGGAATTTTCATTGTTCCTTTTAAGGAACAGCTGTATATCAGTAGGCTTTATGTTTTTTTATTCATTTTGTGATTGTCTATTTCATCATTTTACCACTTTGTAGATGTAGGACTTATCATATTGTGTGATGAGTCATATTTTAGCAATTTCACATATAAGTTTATCAAGTATATATCAGATAGGACATGATGTTGATTGTGAAAGTATTATGATATTCTAAACTGATTGTGAAGGCATTTCATTTTTCCATTTTTTATTCTTTATTTTTTGTTAGATTTTTGTGGGTATGTATATTTATTGATATATACATATATATGGTTGTTTTAGGGCCAGTCTATTGTGTAGTGATGTTCTTTTAAATTTTTTTATGATATGTTGATTCATCACATATATTTTATTTTGTTATGTTTTTAGGGTTGGGGCTTTAAGTTAATTGAGCTCCAGTATGTGATCTGATTGTAATTAGTGACAATTTAAAATGTTCAGATGGAGGTGAGACACTGTTTTGCTTGTTTTTGGCATTTTGAGGAAGTTGGAAGTGTTCCAACGAAAAGCGTATGTTTTTTATGGCTTAAATATATTAATAAATTGTCAGCTTTTTACATTTTCTACGAGTTGGATTTGATATTTCAAGTGGATTTAAGCATTGGTCTCTAGAGCTGGTCTCAGGAGTGTTTTGTTGGACTTGTATATATTTTTCTAAATGTATAAGATGGATATTTGAAATTTGTCCCTATTTTTAGGACTGTATTCCCCCATTATTGGCTTCATCCAGGTTTTGTGCTAAGGTTGAGAGATATGGTAAGAACTGAATTCACTGAATATGTTTGGGGGCTATATTCCCCCATTACTGGCTTTGTCCGGGTGTTTTTTGCTAATAGGTTGAGAGCTATGGTGAGAACTGAATTCACCGAATGTTTGAAGGCTGTATTCACCCATTATTGGCTTTGTTCAGGTGTTTTGTGCTAAGAGGTTGACAGCTGTGCTATGGTGAGAACTGAATTCACTAAATGATAGCCATTTAAGTTTCCTTCTTCCTCCTTCACAAAACAGCTGATTTGGCATAGTGGTATGTTGCTCTGACTGTTTTGCACAGGGTCCCCTGGGTTCAAGATGTGGCAGTGACATGTATGGTGGTAACACAGCATTTTATTCTAGTAACTTTCCAACATTATACAAGCAATGTTTAAAATGTGTCCCTGGTTTTCAACCTTTTGTCCCCCCCCCAATAAATTTTGGCTTTTTCCAGATTTCTTGTGCTGCAAAGTTCAGAGATACAGCTGAGTGTCGAGTAGATTTTACAAGGATCTGAGAGCTGCAGGGGAGAAAAAGTTTAGTGCTGCTTATGCTAAGTCGGCTTGCATTGTTAATAGCATAACAAGTAGTGTACTTGCTTTTGATGCAGAAGGCTGTGGGTTCTACTCCCACAGTAGGTAGATGCATTGCTAATACTGTACTGTGTTGTAAAGGGGGTGGATGCTGCAGTCATTTTTGGCAAAGATGCCTAGTAACTATGAACCTCTTATCAGTTTGCTATCCATTCCCTATTGCGGTATTACTAGCTTATCATTTTTTTTAATGCATGCAACATAGGCAATTTATTCCTCAAGGGCAACAGGCACTTTATTTTTAGATGAAACAATGACATATAAAGGTGTTTGCTAGCAGCAACCTCTTTATTAGTTACAGATTTCTTTAATGTGGATTTTACTACTTCAGAGATTGTGCATATTTACTGATACTGGTGGTCTATAGAAGGTTGAGTAGACTTTTATGATGGAAATGTTCTGAATTGGGCATTGGTGTATGCATTTTGTTAAATTGTTTACTGGAAAAATGTTCAAAACAATAAATTTAAAATGCCCTCTAACAACTGTACTGTGTTGTGCAAGGAATATAATGTAATACAGTCAGGAAAGTGTATCAGAGAGCATGTGTATGTTTCATGTTCAAGGGGCCTATGATTTTGAAAACAGCACAGAGTTAATCTTTATCTGCCACTGGCAAAATGTATTTTCTTTAAATGTGGGTTTCAATGCTGTTTCAATGCATGTGAGTTTCAAGGGCAGAGAAGCTTTAATGCTAAGTCTATTTTCATTGTGAGACTGCATTGCTTTGTTTAACAGATATATATTAGGGTTTGTGCTGTAAAATGCAAAATAAAACTTTCAAATGAAATCTAAATCATCGCAGATGTAAAGCAGTATGCACATTACAGTGTTTATGGTAAATTGGGCAAAATAACCAAGGAATGGGACATTGGAATGGCTGCAGGGGGGAGGCTCCAATCGACCATGATTTTGAGAGGGGGGTAGCAAACTCAGACAGCCCCGGTTGAACTATACCTCTCAGTTGTCCGTATGTTTGCAGAATGAATAAATATTTGCTTCTTATTTTTGGTTTGTTCCTCATAAAATTTGTGGTTTTCTAGCAAATAATTTAGGAATGAAGTCACTAAATGACAGGCATTGAGTTTTAGATGTCATAACCCTCAGAAAAATGCATGCTAATGCAAGACCTGTTATTCTATCAACTGTCTTAAGTATATACAAGAGCAATTTTTAGTAGTGTTTGTATGTTCCCCTAATATATTTGGCCTTGTCCAGATTTCCGGATTTAAGAGTTTGAGAGGTATGTGCAAATCGCTTTGTAGAATTAGGAATATCCAAACCTCTCCATTGTCCCCAATTTTGGCTCAAAATGTTGCTCTTCCCTAATAATCCCTCCTCAAAATGGCAATTTTGGAAGAAAACGTGGAGGGTTTACAATTATATATAACTGTAATGATCAGAGTTATAGATTACTTTTATTTCAGAAATGCATGTAGATGCTCTTATTTTGTTAGCTGCTCAAGTTAACAGAGTTAATATTAAAAAGGTGTCCCTTTTTTGACAGGTTCCCAGCTGTATTGTGTGGCAACTTAATATTTTTGCATCACATTTTGGTCTGTAAAATTGTGGTTTTCTGGCAAATTAGTGGCAAGTCATTAAAGACTGAAGTTAGAAAATAATGACAGACATTTGAGTTTTAGATTTCATAACCTTCAGAAAATTCGTACTAATGCAAGACCTACTACTGTTCTATTATCTAAGTTAATAAGAGCAATATTTAAAAATTGTCCTTATTTTTGGGCCTGTGTCCCACTTCTAGTTCTATGTATGGCTTTGTCCAGATTTCTTGCTCTGAAGTTGAGAGGTATGAGTGTCAGAGCCATCACTGTCAGCCAGAGACATTTCAAATTGTGACATACTTGTTGCACTCCATGCCCCATTGTAGTGGCTCTGGATGTGTCCAGGGAAGGCAAGGAGCAGTTATGCAGTGTAAGTGTGCAGAGTATTCCCCCATCCAAGGTAGACCACAAGTACGACCGTGGCTTTTCATCTGTCCTTGGTTTTGCAGAATGTCCTGGTTTTCTGTCATATTTTTATACTGTTGATTTATGCTTCGCCTCACAGAAAGACGTTGTCCGGTTGGATTCTCAGCTAGAGCGTCTTCAGCGTGGAGACATGCATGAATGGGCGTACCTTCTTTGAAGGTTGTGCATCAGGGCTGGCAACTCGGCACGTAAAAATCAACTGCCAATCATTAGCGGACAGGAGTTCCGCTGTGGCAACCCCTAACCGGGAAAAGCCGAAAGACACAACAACATTATTCAGGAAATGCATGCTGTCACAGTGCCCTGTTGCTCTGTTTAAGTAGCATTGATTTAATGACCATCAGGTAAGCTTGTCGGAGATTGTAAGATGCAAGTAAGCTTTAATAAGCATACTGTTAAAGAATTACCAGCATTGAAAGCCTTTTCGTTGTTGCCATGTCGAGAATATTTACATAACTAGATAATGTATAAGCCTTGGGTATTGAAATGCATATGACAGTATTTGTAATAAAAGGACAGGATTACAGTATTTTCAGAAACTCATTACATTTGTTGGAGACTTGCAGTCATCTTTGCAGGCTTACCCATAAACTAAACAGAATGCCAGTCTATCATGTGTGGTCCATAACTTGTGCAGGAATCCTTTAAGCAATTTATCTTGAGCTTGTTTCTTGCTTGCTGTTCATTTTTTACTTTGATCATGTCTTCTCCATGAAACAAGTAGATAGTTGTGTCAGGCAGCAGTTTTTTTTTGGATAAGAAACATTTTTACAAGTAGGGGTATTACAGAGATTGCTACTTTCAGCATGTTACTTGGTAATTTTATAAAGCTAAATATAAATTATAATTAGAACTGCAGTGCAAGGAGTAGTGGTTTGAGTTGAGTGCTGCTTGTTTTTTTATACTTGATTTTGACTGGCATTTCAGTAATGTATTTAAAAAGTAATTTTATTTTTTCATGCCTCACAACCTGTTTCCATCTGGATATTAAGTAAGTTGTCATGTAGCCAATACATTGAAATTTTTTTTCTTCTACGCTTCATTTTGTCTCGATTGGACTCTCGTAATGACTGTTTGGCACCCAGGGCAGCGTATTTAATTAAAGTTCCAGTTGTGGTTTTGAGCATAGATCCACCCCTTTCTAGTTGGTCACACCCCTTCCCATTGGCCCCACCCATTCAGCTGTCTCCTACAGCCCTCCTTTAATTTGAAGTCACCAGCCGCCACTGTTGATTAGTGATTTGTTATGGTGTCAGTTGTCCCAGGCTTTTGTTTCTTGCTTTTAGTAGAGCCGTATTTCTTTGGTTAGCCATGGGGTGTAGTTGGGTTTTATCCTAATTGTTCTAGGTGGGGCAAACTTGTTTAGTTAGGATGCTAAGGAAGGTAGAGTTAAATAACTCCACTGCCTTGTCTAATGGGAGGTATTTGAGAGGTGCCCATCTGCAGCTTTTAAGTCCGTATATGAACTCTTGGGGATTGAAACTTTTTTTTGTTTCTGATTTGTTGATATGATGGGGCTTTGGAAGAGTTTATTTGCTGCCGGAGTAGAAAGGTGGGATGGTGGTCCCTAAGGCTCTCAGGGAGACAGCCTGTGAGTTGAGACAGGTTGGGTTGATTGGTGAGTATCCAATCTAGGACTGATTCTTTTTTTTTTTTTTATGTTTTGTTTATCCTGATAGTGTGTTGGATTAGTTAGGAGAAGCCATACAGAGAAATTTGGTTTGTGGGTGTGTTTGAGTTACAGGAATATCAACTGATATTAAAGTCTCCAAGTATAACTGTTTCTTGGAGAAGGAGCTTATTTTACCATTGTAGGATGTGCTCTAGAGCAGGGATATTATTCCCTGATGGGATGTAGACACCTATTATGTTTATTTGCTTTTTAGAATTAAGTAAAAGTTTAGTTAATAGCATTTCTGCATTAGTGACATCTGGGATGCTTATGTCTATAGCTTTGAGGATTAGATTATTTTTGTATAGTATGGGCATGCCTTCATTGAAGATTGGGCATCGAGCTGGCAACTCGGCACCGTGAAAATCTACTGCCAATCATTAGCAGACTGGAGTTCCGCTGTGGTGACCCCTAACAGGGAAAAGCCGAAAGAGAACAACAACAACAACATGGCTACACCTCTGCCTCTTTTTCCTATCCGGTCTTGTCTATGTACGTTATAGCCAGGGGGTGTTATCTCATTGTTATTGATCTCTGAATTGAGCCATGTTTCTGTTAAGACAGCTATATCAGGTGAGTAGTGTGAGAGGGTGGCGTGGAGTTCACTGGTCTTTTTGAGAATACTTCTAAGGTTTAGATTTAATATTAGGAGATTGGATGTTTTTTCTGGTGAGGTTTAGCGGGGTTGATAGTTTTGTTGGGGGCCCAGGGTTGGGATGTATATCTCCACTATGAATTAGTTGTGATGCAAAGTTAACTATTACTTTTATGTATCTTTGTAATTCTTTATCATATGTCAATGATGTAGGTGATTGTGTTTTGAGGGGGACAAGGTGCAATGAGTAAAGGGAGGTGGTCTCAGTATTAAAGATGTTAGCAACAATAATAATGGAGGTTTCTTTTTGTTTTGGTGGGTAGGGAGTTGTGGGGGGGGGGTTCTGTTGCCATGTGATGTTAAGATATGCATGATACGATGTGATCTGTGCAGCTATTAATAGGAGGTGGAGGGTTTGAATTTAATAAAGTAATATTGTATTATATGTGGGTGTAGAGTAAGTAGGTATGTGTTTTTCTTTAATGTGAGATGAAGGTGAGGATAGGGTATTTGTGATGTATGCTTAGTGACTGGGGTGTGTACTGAAGGCTGTTTGTTATGTACTAGAGATCAATTGTAGTTTTTAATTAGCTAATTTAGGTTATAGGGTGGTTGTTGGGTGTGTGAATTGTTGTGGTTGGAGGAGCGGGATGAACTGAGCAAGGTATGTGCGAATAAAAAATAAACTATCACTTGCTCTGAAGTCACATCTATAATGTTAGCCCTTCTTTTGTTACTAATGTTTTTTTTTTTAAAAAGTAGTGAGACCCCTTTTAATTTGACCAGTTAGATGCCCTAAGAAATTAAGTTGTCTGAGGGCTGTAAGTGACGAGTGTGCTATTGTTGTGTCTAAGAGACAGATTGGAAGGGTAGTGGGATATATCTCATTAAAGAAAGAACAGATGGCCAAATGTCATCATTCTTGTCAGAATTGCCTTAAGCACTGAACTATAAGTGCAGCAAATAGATCACATAAAAAGCAACAAAGTGAGGTGAATGTCATAATGAAAAGCCTGTCAGTTGTTACAACATGCCTTTTTTGCATACACATACAACTTACTCTATCCATCTGTCCATTTTCAAAACCCACTTAATCCATTTTAGGGTTGCAGGTAGCTGTACCATATAGTACCAAACAACACATAAAAGGCAAGAATTCAGTCATGGATGAGATACTGGTTTCACTGTTTCATTCAAACTCGCTGAAACACACAGGAAGACAGTGACACAGAAAAACAAACAAGACACACACACAGACACACGCACACACACACGCACACACACGCACACACACACACACACACACACACACACACACACACACACACACACACACACACACACACACACACACAAAAATACCCACAACTGACACTATGACACTTAAGGGATATTTGGAACATAAGAAACACAGGAGAGAACTCAAAATCCACCAAACTTTAATAGGAGAGCATAGCTTATGATTAGCTCTTTCTCAATGCACACAATTACATATAAATGCACAGTTGATCAAATACAAGTCATATGACAAACACAACAAATCAAAATATAGCCCTCAAAATAAAAAAAATACTCAAATGACGAGCTTTTAAAATAAAAATATATTAAAATATTATAATTTATTGTTTCATCCTTAAAACTGGTTTTATACAGCCTGTAAGTACCATATCCAATTATACTCTTCAAACTCTGTAAAGCAATATCTCTACCTCTAAATCTTGTGTATGGATTTTTAATAACTCTAAATAAAGGCTATATTAATTGCCAGTTGCAGACACATGTTTAGCAAGTGCATTTGTATTAATCTTCCTGTGTATATGTGACAAATATTCGCATATTGTTTCCTTTAACTTTCTACTGCTCTTATACACATAAAAACAAGGACATTTAGGGCACATAGCTGAATAAGCAATATTGACTGATGTATGAGTTGTACTGTACCCACAGTTTTTCATTTTTTTTGTAATATTAAATTTTTTCTGACACAGTTTTTGTCTAAGGTTTTTACATCTTTCATATACAGTGGATATAAAAAGTGTACACACTCTTGTTAAAATGCCAGGATTTTGTGACATAAAAAAATGACCACAATAAATCATTTCAAAACTTTTCCCACCTTTAATGTGATCTATAACCTGTACAATTCAATTGAAAAACAAACAAATCTGTTAGGGAAAAAATATAAAAAATAAAAAATGTACAATAAGCTGGTTGCATAAGTTTGCATACCCTTAAACTAATACTTTCCCTCAGAGTCACTATCCTTCCATGCAGGACTAGCTTTCCTGCACGGAAGTGGCCGTTTAGGAGCAAGATGGCAGCGCGCCATGCATGTCAATGAAGGCACTCTGTCTGAGCTCCTAAACGGACACGGAGCATGTATGAGTGCAGGGGGCATGTCTGAGAGCAGAGCTCTCAGAATATACATGTCCCTGCAATCACAGGAATAACAATGAGCGAGACCACTCATAGGTGTTCCCATACCCCCAGCAACATCTTCCCAAGTTTATAATAGCAATATTTAAAATATGAAATATAAAAAAGTTAATTTTTTTTATGAAACAGATTAAATTTAACCGTAGGTGCACAGGTTTGCCCATCGCTTAGCTATGTTTAATGCAGCTTAAATGGCACAAGAGGATAAAAAGCAAGATATATGCAAATGAAGCAGTACTGCAATAGTGTAGTGGGCAGAGCATTCACCTTATGAGCAGTCATTCCCAGTTCAAGTACCACTCTAGTACATTCCATTTTCCATGTCACACCACTTTATGACCAATATTTTTTGTTGCATAGCTTACTAAATAACATATATTTGTGAACTTAGTACTTCATTAAATGCAGATGTGAGGTGTCATTGTCATAATGTTGTAAAGTCCACAGATAATCACAAGTGCCCCATACAGTATATGTACACATGAATCAAGGATACAAATTGAAGGTACAATGTATAATGAATGATAAATCAATACAGTTTCCAAATCCACCACCTTCCCAAGAACCATTTGACATTGCTGTCTAAGTTAGTGTGGTGGTAAGTGGGAGTAAGCACTAGTAAGCAAGAGTAAGCATATTTAAGCAACAGTAAGCTAGTTTAAGCCTGTTTGTGCAGGGGCAAGCAATGCGCACATAGGTTAAGCAATATTGAAGCTAAATCTCTGTAAGCATATTTAACCGGAGGTTAGCATTGCTTACCTTCACGCAATCCCGTGCAAATCTGCTTACAATTGCTTAAAAGTGCCTTAATCACTCTGTATGCATCAGCCACTGTTCTGGCCAGAAACAAAATAAACAGCCTTTGCAGATCTTGAAACCAGGACCCTGTACATTATAGCCACAGTAGTTAACCACTAAGCCATCACAGCAGTACATAAGATTGAGGTCTGCTCCTCTTTCTAAACCCTCACTCCTGCATAGCCTTTTTCTCTGCTCCACAACTACATATAATCTTTCTCCCCTTGCACAAACATGCCTTTAATAATCCTCCACACCCACCTGGCCCCCTGCCTCCTCCTTCTTTTACTAATTCCCTTATGCTATACCACTTCATTGTCCTCCAATGCCTGCCCAATTCTACCTACAAAAATAACCTCCATACACTCCAACCTTTACCCTTACTCTTACTCTCACTTCCACTCTATCTCACCTTCCCACTTCCAACCTAAGCCTCTACACCTATTCCACACTAAAATCTTCTCCACCTTTGCTACAAAACAGACATATAAACTAATCTTAGATCTTCCTAAATTCTTAGTTTTCAAATACAAATGGCTCAAGATTAACTTCAACAACCTAGTCTTAGCCGGTGATATCCACCCCAACCCCAGTCCCAATACCATTATTAATGCCCCCCCATGTACCTCCCACCCCCTACAACTCCATAAAAATCTTCACAATTAACGCCAGAGTCTCAACAACAAAGTCCACCAATTTCAAGCTTGGCTAAGCCATAACAAACCAGACATCCTAGCCATCTCTGAAACCTGGCTTAAACCCCATATGTCCGATTCAGAGATCCTGCCCCAGCATTTCACATACTTAGAAATGACCGATTAAATAAAAAAGGTGGTGGCACTGCCTTAGTATACTCTGACCTACCCACCTTAATTCCTCTTCAAATTCCAATTCCTCAATTCAATAACACTGCACTTACAGCTGGACTGCTAAAACTGAACAAACATAAAAACATCTGCTTTATTGCTCTATATATATCTCCTGGTAACAACATCTCTATCCTTGAAGATATCCTCCACTGGGCATCTACTAACATGAAATATGAAACCTACATTCTAGGTGATGTAAATATTGACTGAAACAAGGTCAATAGCCCTCTCCATCCATATCCATTAACCTCTATAACTTCACTCAAAAAATCTACCCTATCACTCGACCTAACAAAACTAACCCCCCTGGATCTACTATTGACTGGATCCTAGTCTCTGATCCAAATAAAATAACCAACTTTGGCACAATTCCTGATTCCATTAGTGACCACTTCCCGGCTTTCATTCAACGTGCATCTAACTCTTCTCCTCACCAGCACCAGTACATTCTTACTCGCAACCTTGGTAACTTTAACTCCACAACCTTCTCTAATATGCTTAAACAAATGGACTGGCAAATTCTAAAAACCCTTCCACTTAACAGTGCTACAGACTCCTTCAGCTCTGTCTTCCTAGACACCCTAAATTCTGTAGCCCCACTAAGAAACAAAAGAATAAAAACTAATACAGCTCCTTGGCTATCCAAGCATACTAAACAAATTATGCTTCAAAGAGACAAATCATGGAAGCTTTACCAAAAAAATAACCTGCCAAATACCTTCCTTCAATATAAACAACTTTGTAACCATGTGAAACAGCTAATCACCAAGGATATAACATCCTACTATATTAGGCTACAGTCTAATAACAACAAAAACCCTAAGCAATTCTGGAAATCTGTTAATTCACTTCTCAATCCTGGCCCCAAGAATAATCCCTGTCCTGACCCTAGTAAATCAGACCGTGAAATCAGCTCAGATTTTAATTAATTTTTCATAGAAACAATATCAGACCTAACCAAGACATTCCCCAACAACAACCTTCCAGTCTCTTCCCCATCTAATTCCCCTAATAATCACTCCCTTATGTTCAACCTCAAACCTGTCTCTACTAACTTTATAAAAAAAACTTCTATGCAAACTTAAATCTTGCTCTAATGCTCCTGACAATATTCCCTCCTCTTTCCTAAAATGTGCTGCTGACAGTATAGCTCTCCCAATCAGCATCATTATTAACAGATCTTTAAAGGAATCATATGTCCCCAAACTCTGGCACTCAGCTTATATTCTTCCTCTCCATAAAGGAGGCAAAAACACCAATATTTCAAATTTCTGCCCTATTGCACTACTCTCACCAATCTCTAAAATCCTTGAAGAGTGCGTTCACCTCCAACTTATGCCTTTTCTAACCCAAAACGATCTTCTTACACCTTCCCAACATGGCTTCCGCCCAGGCCATAGCACCATAACTGCCCTACTGTCTTTCCTAGAAACTGTCAATCAAGCCAGAGATTCTGGACACCTGGTCTCTACTGTATTGCTAGATTTGTCCAAAGCTTTTGATACTGTTTCCCACAAACACCTCCTCTCTCATCTCTCAAATCTTCATCTTTCACCAAGCACTTTATCCTGGTTCTCCAACTACCTATCAGACAGATCACAGTCAGTCAAATGGAAAAACTCCACCTCCCCCTTTTTAGCTACTCCTACTGGTGTACCTCAGGGATCTATCCTAGGACCAATGCTTTTTAACATATTTATTAATAACTTTCACTCTGCAATTCCTGATGCCAAAATAATTCAATATGCAGATGATTCTACCTTGGTCCGCTCTGCCTCTAATCTCTCTGAATTGCTCACTAAAACTCAAACTGCTTTTTCAACCACCGAAAACTGGATGCGCCAAAACCACCTCTCTCTCAATGCCAATAAATCTAAAATTTTACTGTTCCCCCCAACAAAGACTCATTCCTATACCAAAGATACTTTCAGAGTCCTGAGTCAAACCAACTCACCTATAGAAGTGGTTCCATCCGCCAAACTTCTCGGCATTACTATAGATGAATACCTTAAGTTCGACATCTACATTCTGCAAAATATTAAGAGAACCCACCAAAAACTTGGTATGCTATACAGGAATAATCACTTTCTCTCACACTCTACTAGGCACACTCTGGCCACTACCTATCTTCTGCCCTCCTTACTATATGGAGCTCCTCTCCTTACCAGCCTGTCCTCCTCTATCACCTCCAAACTAGAAAACTGCTATAATAAAATCTCTAAATTTGCCACCATATCCAAACATTCCACCCATCATTGCCGCAGCCTGTAATCTCTGAATTGGCTAGAACTCCCAAACTACCTAAACTACCTCCAACTCACCACTGCTCATAGACTCATATTTCACCCTTCTAAATGTCCAGCTCTAGCTAATATCCTTCCCCCTTATACCCCTAATAGAACTCTCAGATCTGAACATCAAAACTTGATAGCTATCCATAAGCCCAAACGTCCTGCTGGCCAACTCCTCCTCTCTTTCTCACTAGGTAAAACATGGAATTCTCTCCCCACCACTCTAAGAACTATACCAAACTCAGAAAATTTCAAAACCCAGCTTTTCAAACACCTGTTCACTAAATGGAAATGTACCTGCCTTCACCCTACCTAATTTCTCCCAACTACTTGCCCAAAAAATGTTTTTGTTTCTTCTCTCCCAGGTTCCTAAGCTCTCTAAATCTCCCATAGCTTGTTTTTCTATGACTGCATCCAAGCTCTCTTCAATTCCTAGAGCTACCTAACCCTCATCACAACTGTGTAAATATTATAAATAGTTTCATACTTTAAATGTAATTTAAATTCATAATTTCATAATTTAGATCTGTGTTGAAACTGTTTTCTCACTGTTCTGAGAGACTGATCGGCAAATATACAGAGCTGAGAATATTTTTTTGGTTTTAAAGTTTGTACTGTTAGTTTTTGCTTAGATCTCTGTTGAAACTGTTTTGTCCCACCCACCCTCTGTATTTTTGGTTTGTAGTTTAAATTTGGTGGCTTTTGCAATTGCCTGCCCCACTGTAGATTTGATCTGGGACACTCCCCCGTCCCATCTCTTTACCACATTCTACCTAATAAACTCTTTCTGCACTTGCTTTTAGTCCTTTTTAATTTAATTGCATTTTTAAACTGTGTTTGGTCTAATATTGCTGCATACTCAAGTGTGCTAGCTTGCACTGCATGTGAATTGTTTTTACTACTGTTTTTGCTACTTTTCTGTAAAAAAAAAAAACTGTAAGCCTGTTTCCTACCTTTCCTGTAACTAGTGTTCCAGATACAGCTTTGCTGTATCCAGGACTGTATGTAAGCTTCTGAGTCCCCCAAGCCTTTCTGTGTTGGAGGGAAGCCTTCTAGCTTATCAGTGGGAGTGGTAAGCACTAGGTAACCTGTCTACCGCATAAGTAGTGGTTCTGGCCCAGAATTTGTAGTTATTGGCCGTTTGGGCAATCTCTTCCATCTCTCTCAACTTTCTGATTTGAAAGCCTGTATTTGCACTTGTTTCTGTCCTGTAACTCATCTAGTGCAGATACAGATTCTTAGTTTTAGCACTTAAATTTGCTTGTTCATGCTCAGCACTTGTTCAGAACTTGTAAGCACTAAATAAACTATTAATTACTATTGCACTCTATCTTCCTCATTACCTAGAGGAAAACAGTTTTTGTACTTACTTTTCTCACTTGCTTAGAGAAAAACAGCTCTTGTACTCACTTTCCTCACTTATCTAGAGGAAAAACTGCAACTCTCTTTTTGCATCGTCTTGCGCACAGAGCAGTGTCGGGCAGCGCCGGTTAGCTGGGGTATACTATTCCCGGCCCCACAAAGTCCGCACTGTAAATTTTCCCTTAGAACTAGGCAAGCCTCAACTCAAGTGCTTCAGAGCAGCTGCTCTTATTGCAGCACTTGTAAAACAGAAATCAGCACTTGTCCTAATCTCCTAGACAGCACTATTATTCTCCAAATTTCCTAGGCAGCACTATTATAATATAGCATAAGACCCTCGATCGTCCACAGGACTTAAGTTCAATTTACTCTTCAAAGCATTTCCAGAGATCAGCTTCAGGTGTACTCTCCAGTTCATCTGGTGGAATTGGGCATCCTGAGGCAGTGTCACAACTGCCTTATGTATACAGACAACCCTGTCCTCTTACCTCTAGATACAAACACTTGTGAAAGATGCAAATACACAGCCAGACTGGAGGCTAAGCGCTCTCAACCCATGACTGTAACAGACAGTCAAGAGGATAAGGGACACACTTGCATCACACCACCTGTCACACATGATCTACAAAACAAGCACCGGCAAAACATATGCATAAATACACAAAAACATATTCAGAGGCAATAGGTACCAATCTGAAAAAGAAACAGTGCCCTCCAAAGCAGACAAGCAAGCAACCTGCACCCCCAAACACAAGCCAGAAAACACATAATTCACCTTAGCAGTGTGCCTCACAACAGCTCTTAAGGCAAAACACCATACCTAACGCGCTAGTAATAGGAGACTCTACAATAAGGCACATGGATGTTCCACTCACCAGGCTGAACAAGGAGAAGGTTACTGTCAGCTGCCTGTCGGGTGCTCAGATCTGCCACATAACACAGGCACTTAGGTCACTCCAGAACAAGTACAAGTATGACGCTGTCATTGTACATGTTGGTGTGAATGATCTAAGATGTACCTCCCTGGACTACATGAAAAGAGACATTGAAGAGCTCTCTGATTATGTAGCCCAAGCTGGTATGACCCTGACCTTGAGTAGCATACTACCTTCACCTAGAATGATACCACAATACAAAGACAAAATGATCAATTTCAACAATTGGCTAAGCTTCTGGTGTCATTCTAAGGGGATCCAGTGTCTGTCTGCCTGGGATGACATGATAGACAAGCCTCGCTGTTTTGCCAGAGATGGGTTGCACCTGTCACCCCTAGGTTTTCGAATACTGGCCAAGGCTCTTGCCATCCCCATAGTGCCTTTGTTAGGCAAGGCTCAAAGGACAAACCAACCACCGTAACCAGCACAGGTAACCAAAAACGAAGGGAAATGCTACTCAACGCCAGAAGTCTTAACCTCAAAATGCACACACTCGAGGCTCTCCTCAGGATGGAGAAAATTGATGTTTGTGCAGTGACGGAAACCTAGTTCAAGGCTCAAGAGAGCACCCCAGCACTGCCAGGTTACAATTCATATCATACCTTCCGGCCTCAGTTACCGGATTGCAGTACAAAGGGCAGAGGTGTATCCTTATTCATCAAGGATACCCATATCTCCAGGTTAGTAGCACAGCATGATGCCCCAGAGATCATCCATGCGCAACTATCAGCAGGCAAAACCACATTTCAAGTCGTTGCCAGTTATAGATCGCCCACCATGTCCCAAGATGCTCACTCTGCATTCCTTGAGACATTGGAAAATATAAAGGTCCTACCCAACACCATAATCTTGGGTGATTTCAACTACCCTGGTATAGACTGGGTGAACTACCAATGTTCCAACTCCTATGCTCAGCGATTCATAGAATTTATAAATTCAAATGCCCTTGAACAACTAGTATGTTCCCCCAGTAGAGGGGACAACATATTGGATTTAATCATCACAAATATGGGTGCCCATTGTACCACACCCGTTATCACCCCCTCCTTGGTCAGATCCGACCACAAACTGATAACCCTGGACATCCTCACTCCTCCACCTCCCCCAATCAAAGAAACCATAGTCAAAAACCTTTCCAAAGCAAACTTCAAACTACTTGCATCTGAAGTGGAAAGCTTCACTATTCCCTTGCAGAAGGATAATGATATCCAGGATGCAGAATCCTACACCAAGGCACTCTATATGCATCTTCAGGATTGCATGGACCGTGCTATCCCAAATAAAACCAAGACTCCTTCCTCAAGCAAGAAGAAACCGGTCTGGTGGACCCCGGCCATAAGCAAACTATACAATAAAAGGAGGAGACTTATATAAAAAAAGGCCAAATCTCAAGTAGAAAAATCATCCCTGATCAGCATTAGTAAGAAATTGAGGGCCCTCATCAAGTCAACTAAAGCTAATTTTGAAAAGAAAGTTGCCAAGGATGCCAAGGATAACCATAAGGCCATCTATGGCTACATCAAAAACCTAAATGGCAATGCTCAGGTCTGTTCTGGGCTAGTACAAAATGGAACAAAATACACTGACCCTTCTGACATTGCCAACATCTTGGCTGACAGGTTCAGTGCAAATTCCCCCCCCCCCCTCACCACCTACAAGGCCTATTACCATTCTAGGGGATTGTGTAAGTCCAATTATTACTGATACGTTGGTTAACAAAGCTCTATCTAAAGCTTAAAACACTGGCTCCATGGGACCAGATGGTGTCCCAGGCTGTGTCATACGCAAGCTCCAAAAGGAATTAACCCTGCATCCTAATACCCTGTTCAGTCTCAGCCTCTCCACAGGATATGTGCCCATGGAATGGGGCACGGCAGTGGTGGTCCCGCTACACAAGGATGGGGCCACAACTGACCCTGGGAACTACCGACCAATAATCCTGACCAGTCTGATCTGTAAGGCTATGGAGTGAATCATTATGGAACTCATAAATGGAGAGATTGGGAACCTTCAGTAGCTGGACCCAACACCGTTCGGCTTTGTCAAGGGAAGATCATGCCTCCTGAACCTGGTGGATTTCTTTGAGACAGTTACTCATACTATAGATAAGGGAAAGGAGGTACACACGGCTTATCTTGACCTTGCTAAAGCATTTGACATCATTCCCCATTCAGGTATTATTGATAAGCTCACCAGCCTGGGCATAAACCCTTATGTCACAAGATGGATCACAAACTGGCTCTCAGACAGATCGCATAAAGTAAGAGTAGCAGGATCTATGTCCGAATCCAGACCAGTAATGAGTGGTGTGCCTCAGGGCTCTGTCCTGGGGCCCCTCCTGTTTGGCATATACTTCTCAGAAGTACAGGCAAGCATGGAAGGGCTGTGGCTGACTAAGTTTGCGGACGGTTGCAAACTGGGTGCTATAATAGAGTCTCTGGCTGACATAGAGATCCTCCAGAAGGGCCTAAATGAGACTGATGCATGGTGTCAAAGCCATGGTCCCAAGCTAAATGCAAAAAAATGCGTAGTAATCCCCTTTGGAAAAAACAGAGTACCCGCAAACTACAACATAGGAGGTAATCCCCTGAAATCTGAAGAAGAAATAAGGGATCTAGGGACCCAAGTAGATAGTCAGCTTTCCTTTGATAACCATGTTGCCAAAGTGGTTAGAAAATCCTTCTATGTGACCCATCTAATCACGAAAGGGTTTGCATCAAGATCTAAGGATGTAATGGTGCCCCTCTACTCTTCCCTCATCAGACCCATTATTGAGTACAATGCACCAATTGGAATGTACCTGGCTAGACATCTCCAGCAGCTGGAGAGACCACAAAGGTACCTAACCAAGAGGATTACTCACCTCAAACAGTTGCCCTATGCAGCACAATTGAAAAAGCTAAGACTGTTTTCTGTTGCATACTGCTTTCTTAGAGGTGATCTCTGTCTAACGTACAGAGCCATGTCCAACCCAGAATTGTTGAACATGCTCCATCTTGGCAAAACCAAATCTACTCGAGCTACACGCTCTAGGGATATAAACCTCAACACAACAATGAATAGAACATGCTGGAGGGATAGATTCCCTTTGCAGAGACTTCCCTTACTATGGAACAGGGTCCCGATCTACATAAGACAGAGCCCCTCACTATCACTCTTCAAGAGGAACCTTGATGAGTGGATGGCTAACAGAAAGTTCACACCGGGGATCACACCAACAGCACTACTAGATAAGGGCCAAGGGTACTAGCTGCTAGTACAAGGGTCTAGGGAACTACTAAAGGGGTGTTGAATACCGCACAACATGGCTGGGCTAATATATGTCTTCGGGCAGATAGCCCAGTACCATCCTATGAACCTATGTGTGCTTGTAAATGTTTTATATTTCTACTTTGTAAATGTTTTATATTTCTACTTTAAAGGTGTGTATGTAAAGTGTTTTCCCCAAAAACTATGCAATAAGTGCTCTCATAAATGAACCTGTATAACCCTTAAGATCATCTAGAATGATGTTTGTCTGACTATTGTGCAACACTGTATGTACCTTTGTTGCAATTTGTTCTAGATAATGTATCTTTACATTTCTGTATTACTATATCTGTACTGTATACTGTATTTGGAGCTTTTCTCCCTGGGCCTCCACTGAAAACGGGTCCCTTGGGCCCAACGGACTTCCCCGGTAATCAAACTGGAAATAAAATAAATAAATAAATAATAAGATTGAGGCATCACCAAACAGATCCTCACTATAGGAAATTCAAACTGAATATGTGAAAGGAATCTATATACAGTTTTATGTTCTATAACCTATTACATAACATAAAATATATGAACTGGAGTACTGCATTAAGCCCAGATGTGAGGTGTCACTGTAATAAAGTGTTGAAATCCCCTAATAAACACAAGGACCCCATACAGTGTACGTACACATGAATCATGGATACCAAACACATATATAACATGTAAATAATAATAAATCAATGGCAAAAAGGAAATATAATTCAAATTAAAAATTAAGCAACGCTAAGCATTGAACAGCCCAGCTTAGTAGGTGTAAACTATGTGTAGGCCAGCTAAACCAGTTTGCCTATTGGTATACCCCTTTAAGCAATGCCAGCCTTAGGTAAGCAGGTTTTCCCATAGCTTAGCATTTTCAAAACTGTCCATTCATGGCAAAGTGTGGGAAACTGGCCCTATTTAAACCCAGCAGGTGGAAATACATCTCATAACTGGTTGCAGCTTCCTCCTGTAGGCACTATGTCTGGTATGGGAGAGGGTGTGCGCTTTCAGGCACAGTGCTGGGACATCCAGGAGTCCAGAGTCATGGCAGGACTCCTTGTGAAAGACCATAACCAGAGACTGCTGCAGGACCAGTACCAGGGTTCCCAATATAAAGCAGAAGCCTGAGAACTACAGGAATATACTAGTTATTAATTGGCATCTTCTCCCCCCCACCATATCTGCAACAATAAACTAAATACACAACTCAATCGGTGTGTGCTGCATTAAATCTACTGTTGGGACATATGTCCTATTGTCTGATAATTATTTAAATTTGTTTCTATGCATGTGCCATGTTGAAATACTCCCACATTGGTGGCATGCTGCCATCAATGTACCTGCATGCTGTTGTAATGGCCACTGTGGTTCCATATATGCATGTGTTCTGTTTGCTATGCAACTGTTCCATATCTGGTGTTTGGGTTAATGGGAATATCTATGCATGCTGTTATACCTAATCCTGAAATGTGTTGACTATTACTAACCCACATATGTTGTAAAATTGAACACCATAGCACGTTCGGGAAAGCCAGTCCCGGCAGACCCACCTGTCCCACCTCAGCTGGCTGTGGCACCGGGCACCAGAACATCTGGGGCCCACCCTGAGACCTCCTCGTCCACTGGTCCTGCACCACCTTCGGGTAGAACTGTCTCAGGGGATGGGGCTCACCCCCCCCAGGAGCGGGCGAGGACAGGACACTTTCACCCATCACCAGGTCTAAGGCGTGGTGTGTAGCGAGCTCTGCAGTGAGTTCGAAGATCTGCTACACCAGCTTGAGGGTCATGTGTCGCAACTAGAGGATTGGCCTGGCCCTCCTACTCAGCCCCCAGCACAGCCACCTTCGAGGCTGTGAAGGTGCTATGGTGACTGCCCATGGGTGGGGACCTCAGTCCCACTGTTTCCACTAGGGGGCTCATCGGCTTCCAATTTCCAAACACCCCTCCCCATCAAGGTGTTTACCCCCTACATGTGTCATATACCACCCCTGTATGCTTCTTGTCTGCCTTGTCTGTTAACCTACCCAGCCTACCTCCCCAAATATACCAACTATCCCTCCGCAGCATCCCACTCTCACCTGAAAAAGATACATAGCTCTCCATTTTGCAAACATGTCTACTGGACACATGTAATCTGGTCTAATTGGCTTCACAACATATTATTATAGGTTCATAGGTTGGTACTAGGCTATCGGTCCTAGGGCCTATAGAAACCTAGCCATAACAATTCCCTGGCTATTTCTTCCCACACTATTTACTTCCCTGGACCCTTGTCTAGCAGGGTGACTGATGTGATCCCTGGGGTGAATTTTCTTTCTCCCATCCAATCATCAAGGTTCCTTTTGAAGAACGCCAAACAGGTGCTCTGCTTGACATGTATTGGCAGTCTATTCCAGAGTCTGGGGAGTCTCTGGGTCAGGAACCTATCCCTCCAGCATGTTTTGTTTATTGTGATGACAAGGTTTAGATCCCTGGAGTTTGTGGCTCTGAGGGATTGGGATTTCTTTAAGTGTAGCATGTCCAACAGCTCTGGGTTTGACATGGCCTTGTATGTTAAGCAGAGATCACCTCAGAGTAGACGATATGCGACAGGGTATAGCTGGAGTTTTTTCAGGTGGTCAGCATAGGGCATCTACTTTAGGCCTGTGACTCTTTTAGTGAGGTATTTCTGTGGCCTTTCCAGTTGTTGCAGATGTCTTGAGAGGTACATACCAAATGGGGTGTTGTATTCTATAATGGGTCTAATGAGGGATGAGTACAGTTGGACAATGACCTCCTTTTTTCTGAATGAAAAGCCCTTAGTGATGAGGTGTGCCACATAGAAGGATTTCCTGACTGTTGTGGCGATGTGGTTATTGAAGGTGAGACCACTGTCCACCTGTGTCCCTAAGTCTCTTATCACACTTTTGGTGTTTAGTGTACTGCCACCTATGTGGTAATTCATGGGTACATGTTTTTTTCCCAAAGGGGATAACTATACATTTCTTGGCATTGAGCTTGAGCCCATGGCTCTGGCACCAAACATCTGTTTCTGTAAGGCCCTTTTGTAGAGTATCAACATCATTTGGGGATTCAGTAATGGCTCCCAGTTTGCAGTCATCTGCGAACTTTGTTAGCCAGTCCCTTAGTGTTGACCTGTACTTCAAAGAAGTAGATGCCAAACGAGAGGTCCCAGGACTGAACCCTGAGGTACTCCACTTGTCACTTGTCTGGAGCTGGATTTGGAGTCAGCTACTTTTACCGTGTGGGTTCTGTCAGTAAGCCAGTTGGCAACCCATTGAGTGACGTAGGGATTAATGCCCAGCTTAGTAAGTTTATCTATGATTCCAGAGTGGGGTTGTTGTCAAAGGCCTTGGCGAGGTCCAGATAGGCTGTGTGGACTGCATTACCCTTTTCCATGGCTCTGGAGACTGATTTGAAGAAGTCAATCAGGTTCAGGAGACAAGATCGGCCCTTCACGAACCCAAACTGGGTGGGGTCCAGTGTTTTAATGCTGCCAATGTCTTTGTTTATAAGTTCCATGATAATGTGTTCCATGGCCTTGCAGATCAGGCTTGTCAGACTGATGGTGCAGTAGTTCTCGGTATCCAAGGTGGATCCCCCCTTGTGCAGTGGGATAACTGGAGCTGTGCGACACTCAGTGGGCATGAAGCCTGAGGTGAGGGTATGATTAAACATGACACTTAGGTGAAGTGCCAGTTCATTTTGTAGTTCATGTAGTACACAGCCCAGGATGTCATGTGGTCCCATGGATGCTGTATTCTTAGCTTTGGAGAGTGCGTTTTTTTACCTGTGTGGCTGTTATTACGGGAATTTGGCAATCTTCTGGTATTGAGATGGGCCATTTAGGGGGTGAGAGGGGGGTGAGGTTGGCACTGAATCGATCTGTCAGGATATTGGCAATATCCTTGGGATCAGTATATTTAATGCCATTCTGTTGTAGCTCAGAGCAGATCTGAGCATTGCCATTTAGATTCTTGACATAGGTATAGAATGCCTTGTGGTTGTCTTTGGAATCTTTGGCAATTTTATTTTCGTAACTAGCTTTGGGGGATTTTATGAGGGATCTCAGCTTTTTACTGAGGCTGGTAAGGGAGTTTTTTGCATCCTTGGATTTTCCTCTTTTCTGCAACAGTTTCTTCCTTTTGTTGTAAAGTTTTTTTTATGGCAGGGGACCACCAGATTGGCTTCCTTTTTTTGGAGGAGAGCATCTTGGTTCTATTTGGGATGGCATGATTAATGCATGAGTGGATGTGCTCATACAGTGCCTTAGTGTAGGACTCAGCAGTCAAACTTTCAGTTCCCGTCTGCATGGGTGTCATGAAGTTTGTAACTTCTGACTTGAGTAGCATGAAGTTGGCTTTGGAGATATGTTTTATGGAGGTTTCCTTACTGTGGGATGGGGTTGGGATGTGGATGTTGAGGGTGATTAGCTTATGGTCTTATCTGACCAACGATGGGGTGACCATAGGTGTGGAGCATCGATTTCAGATGTTGGTAATGACCAGGTCTAGGATATTGGAGCCCCTGGTAGGACTATGGATTAGTTGATCCAGGGCATTGGAATTTATGAATTCCAAGAACCGTTGGGCAAAGGTGTTGGTACATGAGTAGTTTTCCCAGTTAATGGCAGGGTAGTTGAAATCACCCAGTATTAGGGTGTTTGGTTGTATATTAATATTTTCCAGTATGTTTAGAAAGGTGTAGTGGGAATCTTGGGGCATGGTGGGGGATCTGTAGCAAGCTACAATTTGGATTGCAGTCTTACCTAGTGTTAGTTAAACCTGGAGAATTTCAGACGCATTGTGTTGGGCAACTAACGTGGTGGTGTGAATATCCTTGGTGAATATGGACACTCCTCCACCTTTAGTGTTTTGATCCTGGTTTGGTGGCCGAAAATTGTGGTAAAAGTTGTAGCCCAGTATTGCAGGGGTGCTCTCTGGATCCTTGAACCAGGTCTCAGTTACTGCACAGATATCGATGTTCTCCATTTTTAGGAGTGCCACGAGAGAGTGCATTTTGAGGTTTAGACTTCTAGCTTTGGGTAGCATTACCTTCAGATTTTGCATTCTTATACCTGTTACGGTGGTGGTTTTGTCTTTTGCCTAAAAAAAGGCACTATAGGGGTGGCAAGAGCCTTTGCCAGTAACCTGAATCCCAGGGGCGACATGTGCAGACCATCTCTGGCAAAGCATCATGGTCTGTCGATCATGTCGTCCCAGGCAGACAGATACTGGATCCCCTTTGAATGACACCAGAAGCTTAGCCAATTGTTGAAGTCAATCATTTTGTCCTTATATTGTGGTATCATTCTGGGCGAAGGCAGGATGCTACTCAGGGCTAGGGTCATACCTGCCTGGGTCACATGATCCAGGAGCTCTTCCATGTCTCTTTTCCTGTAGCCCAGGGAGGTATGTCTCAAGTCATTCACTCCAACATGGACAATGACAGAGTCATATTTGTACTTGTTATGGAGTGACTTGAGTGCATGAGTTATGTGGCGTATCCTGGCACCCGACAGGCAGCTCACTGTAATTTTCTCCTTGTTCAGCCTGGTGAGTGGGACATCAGTGTGCCTGACTATAGAGTCACCTATGTCTAAAGTGTTAGGTACATTGTCTTGCCTTAGGGGCTTTTGCTGGGTGGCACACTGGTGTTGTGAGTTATGTGACACTTTGGTTGTGATTGGTGCTTCTTTGCATTTCAGCTTCAGAGGTCCTTGTTGCTTGGGCAGGTTACAGTTAAGGGCCTTTGCATATGTGGATTTAGTGTTGCCATGTGTGGGTGTCGGTGGTGTGAGTTTAGAAGGGCTATATGTTACTTGAGGTGTAGTGCTGGTGTTAACCTTCTCCTCTTGACTGTCTAGCACAATCTTGGGTGGAGAGAGTTCTGCTTCCAGTTTGGCTATGTAAGTGCATCTCTCACAGGTTGTAGTGTTGGGTGGTAGGAGGAGAGGGTTGTCTCTGTACATGAGGCAACTGCTGCATTGCCCCGGTATGCCCAGATTCACCAGGTGGACAGGAGAAATCACTGGAAGCGTACCCTTGGACATGCCTGGTTTAGTGCTTTTTTTAAATGTACAGGAGCTGTTTTCCCTTCCCTTAGCAAGGTACTTTGCAATTATAGGCTGTTTAGTGCCTATGATTAATTTCTCCTTATTAATAAGGAGAGTTGAGTGCTTGTATCAGTTTAAGGCTTCCTAGTGCTTTCCAGCAGGTATTAGAGCAAGTGCTAGTCACAGGGATGCTTAAAGGTAAGATGTAAAAAAAAGGTTTATCCTAAACACTGCAGTGTGCACTAGAAAAGTTAGATGTGAAAGTAGGTAACTTAAGTTTTACCTGTCTAAAAAGTTTTAGTGGGGAGTCACTATTTTTAAAACAGCAAGATAGATTGAAAGGGGATGATCACTTTTGTATTCTGGTACTATGGAATACAGTAGAATGGCCAATAAATTTAAATAGTTGAAGGGGAGTAATTTCACAAAATGATAATTTTGTGCTTACTCACACAAGCCAGTGAAAGTAGAGAGGAAATGAGATATATGGTCAAATTAACATAAGAAGCAGGCAACTAGAAAGACAGTGGTATTTAAGAACATGACAGTGACAGGGTCGGGGGGTGGGCAAAAATATCTGCCTGACTCACAAGAGACAGAGCTGTGGGGTCTTTTGAAGTTTTAATATGCAGTTAAAAGCAGAGCACAAGCAAAACACAAGGTAAAGAAAACAAATCAAAGCACTCAAAATATAAAAAGGCAATAAACTAATACAAAATACAACAAATAAAAAGCAAACCAGCCTTTCCCTCACAGCAAAGTGTAGCAGAGTCTGGGTGAGTCTTTCCAATAAAAGCCTTATTGTTGTCCCTACCCCTCTCTTAGGGGTTTGAGTGTGCAAATCGATCTCCAAATTCAGTGTATATGCACAGCTGTTGCTGTAGAAGAAATGGGCAGGTATGGACCTTGCCTACATCTGTCCTGCACATCCCTAGCTATTTTCCCTAGTGTCTTTTCCTCTTTGTGCCCATTTTTCACCACTTTCCTATCAACCCTTTTTATTTTCTTTTAAAGAAAGTAGCACAGGGATAAGCAGGAGTAAGCACTTTTAAGCAGCAGTAAGCGGGTTTAAGCCTGTTTGCACAGGGGTAAGCAATGCCTACACAGGTTAAGCAATCGAGAAGCTAAATCAGTATAAGAAACTGTAACCGGAAGTTAGCAGTGCTTACCTTCGCGCAAACCAGTGCAAACCCACTTGCAACTGCTTAAAAGTGCCTTAATCACTCTGTATTCAATGGCCCTTGTTCTGCCCAGCAACAAAATAAACAGCCTCTGCAAAGCTCGAGCCAAGGACCCTACACACCATAGCCAAAGTGATTTCCTACTAAGCCATGTCAGATATTCATAACCCTGATGTTTTCACAAACATATCATCCAGCACAGTCATTCAACAGTACAGGAAATGTATTTAAACATGTAGATGTATGTGTGTGTGTGTGTGTGTGTGTGTGTGTGTGTGTGTGTGTGTGTGTGTGTATTAATATATAAATAGATATCTAAATATATATATATATATATATATATATATATATATATACACACACACACACACACACACATATATATATATATATATATAGATATATATATATATACACATATGCATACATCTATAGATATATATGTCTACATATATATATATATATATATATATATATATATATATATATATATATATATATATATATAGAGCAATATATATGTAAGCATATATACATATCTATATATGTATATACAGATATATATCTATAGATATAAAAGAGAACATAACAAATACATATATGACCACAGGCACCATTAATGGGGTTGAGGGGGCCCTAGCTAAATACATCTTGTACATTTTGATATCACCCCCCCAGCCAAACAGATCTGCCCTGCAATACAATACCAACTGTTGCAAGTTCCATAACCAGGACCCGACACAACATGGGCACAAGACATTAACAATAATCCATCCCACCTGTATGATGTCAGGTTGGTATCAATAACATATCATGCAGTACAGTCTGGCTACCATAGGGAATCTACAATGTGGAAGCAATAAACATTCCTAAGATACATATACACATGCACATATATGCAGATATATACATATATATATATATATATATATATATATATATATATATATATATATATATATATATATATATATATATACATACATATATATATTTAGATATATATGTAACTACACATACACACACACACAGATATGTATAGGAAGATACGTATTTAGAGGGTGCACACCATACTGAACAGCCAGTATTCCTACAGTTGCCACCTTATCAAATGGACAGTGTATGAGTCACCCATACAAAAGACAATTGTTGCCTGAAACATATACCCACAGAGAGGTCAAAGGATATAACACCACACACAGGTTTGCATACATGAGAAAGTTTTATTTGTATACTATTACAGTTGTATATGCCATGTCATATAGCTGTTTAGACTTTGAAATACATACAGATTAATGCAACTCTCAAACAGATCATTTAATACAATAATCTGAAAGCATAACATATGTTGCTGTCCAGGCCAAGGCCTTCAAGTAGTACAACAGTAAAGACAGACTGGGCCACAAGATAACAATCAATCAACAGTAAGTAATGCAGATGTATAGTCCAGCAGCCTTTAACTACACTCTGTACTCAATTCCTAGGGGGGAAAGATGTCAGCTGACACGATGGGATGTATCTGTCTCATAACAAGGCATAACTGAAACCATCACAATCACACTGACAAACAGAACAGTCTGTATGGCAGGAAGCAGTAGGCCAGCATTTTCCCAAGGTGAAATGTATGGTAATGTACATCCATATATCTTAAGGCAGCTTACTCCTGATATCCCTCACATGTTTTAACAGCCTAGGTTATCTATGTTGCATCTCCCCCTCCATAGGCTGACTTACAGGGGCATATACTACTGTTACATACACTGACCTCTTGACTGCAGAAGGGCACACATGTATTGTACAGATGAAGCCCACATATATATGGACCCAACCCCACAATTTGTGTGGGGGGCACAACAGCACTGGAATGATGGCAGGAATGGCAGCATGACATACTCTCAATCCACTACATAACAACCCCTGACTGCATATCATATGGACAAAGCCTGTATGTAGGTGGAGGATAGAAGTCGGAACGCAGTCCCATGTGTGAAATAGTGTTGTCATACACTAAGCAAATTGCTGGTGTTACAGGATAGTCTGCAACATGCCCTTAGTCAGGAATATGAAGTCAGAAACACAAATGGATGTAGCCATGTACTGATAGCACTCAACACACACACTGACAGTGATATATCTGACACAAGACCTGTGTGATGGACAGGCAAACCATAACAGATACAGCTCTGGCCATCAAGTGGATAGGCCCACACCTGAGAGCAATGCAGACAGACGGCATTCCATGCTAAACTAGTATGTACACACAAACCCTGTAACACTGGTGCTATACAATGCATACAACACTACTCACACTCTGTCTGTAGTTCTGGAACCTCATACAAATATGTAACTGGCCTGAGTCTGCAAGTTATCTTGTAAGAGGTATTGCTACCTGCTGTCTGTAACACTGCTACCCACACACAGAAAGGATGTCCACCATACAGGAAAGGTAAAGGGACCACACCCACATGATGTAGAGATTTATAGTAGTGGGTTGCCATTACAGTGGTAATTGGAAGTATTACACAGCATGCTGCATGCAGGTAGCAAGTGGAGGACACTGATTGGTACAGAGTCCATCACCTGATCATGTGCATCACCTACAAAAGCCATGCTGCAATCTATTCAAAGCAGCTCAATCCATTTACTGGGGAGAGAGAGACAGAGTGAAAGAAAGTGAAAGTTAAAGTGAAACAATCAAACAAACTAAGAAATAGAACAGGCTAAAGGCCATGTCAATGGAGAACAAAAAAAAAAACTTACAAGGACACTATCCAGAACAGACCTCATTCCCGCAACAGGTATGTGAAGTATATATGCATGTAATTGACTGTAGTACTTGGTCCATAATAATGGGATAGATTATGTGGAATGATTTATATGTGCCATCAGGTGTTGTAATGATGTTCAGCTGAACAACTGCTATGGACAATAGAAACTGTCCCTGTGGGTAGTGGGCCATACCCATCAACTGTGCAGAGCAGCATTGACTGACAAGATGTAAGCCAGCATAGTGTGTGCTGTATAATGGAAAGCATGCATATTACTGTGGCCAATAGCTAGTGGTGGAAGTAATACCATAATGATGGTCACATGGGTTCCAGAGCCCACCACTTGCAGGACACTCATCATGTAATGTAGCATGCTAAAATGCCATAGGTGTGTAACAGGCATACCTGCAAGCTGGCCCTATATATACCCCCCCCCAATGTTAGGCTGTGTCCATATGTGGCATCTGTCTGTGTTGTAGCAAGGCAGAACAGTGCAGATGTGCAGGAAGGAGAGTTAGAGATTGTGGACCTGATGTCTGAATGTACCCTATACATGCATACATATAAATAAATATATATATATATATATATATATATATATATATATATATATGTGTATATATATATAGAGGTGAATATATATATATATATATATATATATATATATATATATATATATAAATATATAGGTATATATATATATATATATATATATATATATATATATATATATATATATATATATATATATATATATATATATATATATATATATATATATATACACATACATACATGTATGTCTACAGATATACAGACTCCTATATGTATACATATGTATATAAACACATATATACAACATAAAATCTATCCTATCTATCTATCTATATATATATGTCTACATATATACAAACACACACACACACATGTCCCCTATATTTCCATCACAGAGCTGCATGCTATGTGTGAGGGAACATCACACATAGCAATACACACAGACATATACAGCTGTAAGTGTGTGCAACCTGGATGGATATGTCACATGTGAAGCCCTTGTTGGGATCACATTGCCCTTGTCTGTGATGTTGGGAATGGGAATTTGGGTAAGGATAGCAGGTATATTTGTGGAGGTGGGTTGGGTTGGTAGATATAGAGGACAGCCTACAGGGGTGGTATATGACACATGTGGTGCGTAAACACCATGTATGGTGGGTGTGGTCTGTGATATGGAAGCCCCATGAGCCTCCATATAGAAACATTGGGAACAAAGACCCCACCCATTGCTAGTCACAACAGCAGCTTCATGGCCCTGGAGGTGCTTGGCCTGGAGGCTGAGTAGGAGGAGCATGTGGATGCTGTGATTGTGTACTGAAGGCCTCAATGTGCTGTAGCACATCCCACAGGTCTCTGTGGAGCCCCCTATGCAACAGACCCTGGACCTGACCTCAGGTGACAGGATCATGACTGTGTGTGCCTCCGGGGGGGACACACCATCCCCTGAGGTGGTTCCACCTGAAGGTAGTGCTGGACCAGTAGATGATGAAGTCCCAGGGTGGGTCCCACATCTGATGTGGCCTGGTAACATGGCCAGATGAGGTGGGAGAGGTGGTTCAGCTGGCAACTGTTCCCTAAACATGCTTTTGTGTCACTATTATAGAACGTATGTGGGTAGTAATAGCTCACACAATCCTGGAACATGTCCAACAGCATGCATAGATATCCCCAATAACACATAACGACAGATATGCAGCAATCACATAGCAAACAGACCACATGCATATATGGAGCCATAATGGCCCTTACAATGGCATGCAGGTGAAATAGTCCATAACAGGCCAGCAGTGATAGTGTCCCCACAGGGAACATGGCTACAAACACGTGCCACAAAGCATGGTACAATACAATATATGTCCCAATGGTAGGTAAGCTATAGGCATACCTACTGAGTTGTGTGAACAGTTTGCTGTTGCAGATATGGTGGGAGGGAGACAGAGATATGTATTAAGAGCTATGGTAACCTTGCTGTATGAGTTTCTCAGACCTGTTTCCATCTTTATATCTTTCAGGCAAGATGTCACACGGCTGGTTACTGGTGTATTCAGCTAATGAAAATGAGGTCTTTGTTAACCACATGGTACAGCACTACCAGGTGCTCTTCAGCAGGACAGCCCATGAGCAGCAGGAGCGGACCACCCTGTGGAACAATCTAGTCCACAAGGTCGATGATATCGGCCTGCATAACCGCAGTTATGAGCAGGTCACCCATCATTGTAGCGACCTGCTTCGCAATGCCCGTCGCCATGTGGCTGCAGTCTGGGTGGATCACCTCGCAACTGGGGGGGTCATGCCATCCATCCCCCCCGACACTTGTTGAGGAGCTCCTCGCCAGCCTCGTGGCACTTGCCCACCCACACATGCAACAACTGGTGGAGGTCACAGTGGAGGTGGGTGCTACCCACTCACTGGCTGAGGAGCGTGCAGGTAAGGCCACAGGGCACATAGTAGATCACTGTTGCATATGCATCCACATCTGTACAGGTAGTTCATGCATATGTGAGATGTCGTATATATATATATATATATATATATATATATATATAGTCTGTTGTTGCATAGTAGTAATAAGCAGATGTGCATAAGCTGTAGTATTGTGGACTTGTACTGTTGATGTATTCTAATGCTGCACCCACCCTGTAGCAATGCCACAGCTGTGGCTACTGACATCACATCTCTCACACACTTATGTAGGTCCCTCTGGTATACCACCAAGGCAGCAGCCTGTAGCTGGTGAGTATGGTTTATGTTAATGCTTGCCAAACACTGGTCATGTAACGGGTATGATATATTCCATGCACAGATCTAACACATCTACCCATAATGCATGCCATACATGTTCACGTACTGTTGCTGTTAACTGCACTGCATCACAGTGGTGACCATGATGGGGTATCTGAAGGGTATGTCTGACACCTGCAAGATAACTAACATGCTGTCATTGTGAAATGTGTCCACAGAGATTAACTTAATGGTGGGAAACATGGCCTACAATAGGGACGTGTGAAACACCATCCTTATACAGTGCTACAGCAGTGTATATACCAGTATTACAATGGCAACTGTTACAGATCTACACTACGGCATATCATAATACTGTGGTCCACAACCTTTAACACCTGCAATGGGGTCCTAACATGAGCACTGAGTGTGTAATATGGAATCGTAGGTTAGGGCAGCATATATGGGGAATACATACCTTCACAAACACCGGAAGCATATGTGTGCATACACTCCAGATAAAATATAGTGGAGGCAGCTGTTGAGGTACTGGCTGCATGCATTTGTCATGGAATGCACCTTCCAGCAAGTACACGTCCCCAATATCACACTATATAGTGGTCTGCTGTCCAAGACGGCCATCAAATGTGCACACTTACCTGCAACAGAGGCAGGCATGGCTTGCACACTTCTGACATGACATGGTGTGGGCCCCATACCCAACAGTTAGCACCCATGAGCTGCACATGTAGCCATAACTCACCATTGCACATGCCATGGCAAACAGTGCAGACAGTCATGTATATGGCAATGATGTATGGGACTGGAATGATGTAGGAAATAAACAGCCATTCAAGACAAATGATGTCACATGTAGCTGACTGGTCATGTGGGCTGCCCACTAACATGCCACAACACTGAGGGGGTGGCAGGAATGCCCAGCAAGTACTGGCTGTGCGGTACCTGTGTCAACAATTGCCTGGTCTCTGCAAGCATGTGGCCTATGGGTTAGGGTAATCATATGTAACAGTTGTATCCAGGAAACATGAGCCAGGCCTCTCTATAGGTAGTGTATGCATAACAGAAGAGGTTCCCAACATTCGTGCATTGCAATGTGTACTGGTGTACCATGACCACATTGGAAACCTACAGACAGTATCATGTAAGATATAGGTGCTGCACAACCAACGCCTCACCATACTTCAGGCCTACCATCCCCCCATCTGTACTGTGCTGGTGGTAGTGTACAGCCGTATGTTTGTCAGTCATTAGCTGGGACTTGGCTGTTACACGTGGTGTTCAGTGTTTGGGACACTGCAAACTGACACACATGTGTAGGCCGTAGTTGTCAAGCATCTGCAAAAAGGCTGAAGGTGGGGAGGGGGTGTCATCATGACACATGAGTGCACTGTAGCAGGGATCTTAAGGATTCTACAAATGGCTGTAGCTGCACATAGTCAGGTTCAGGAACTGTGGCAGATGTAACTCTGACTCCACAGCAATAGTGACTGCAGTGTGTGAACTCCAACAGATGTGCACATGAGTAGACCTTGCAATCATGCAGAGTTGGGGGATATGTGCAGGGCAGACTCACCATATACTGCCAAATGCAGATGGCCCATGGTAGTATACCCCTGCCAAGAATAGTGACTGCTGTAGTATACATAACAATAGGTGCAACAAACTGTCATGATAAGGGCATGCACACATATGCACTCACAAAGTGTATGCTTAGTGATCAGCATCTGCACATTTGTTTTACACTGCATGTGAATGTACAGGACATATGTCACATATCAGACTCATGTAATGTTAGCATATATGGTGATGTGGTCTCATGGCGTATCAAGGAAGAGTGCGTCATATCAATAAGGGTGTGTACACTCCCCATAGCCGTGGTAAGGTTTGACAGTTGTCAGTGTAATAGTATTGTATTGGTCATACATGCACTGCTGATGTTGAGATCTGTAAATCAGACATAAGGCATTCACAAATGACATCTGTCCACATATCATCCCAGGTGTATGCTGGACAAACACATAGGGGCTGTGAGCATTAGAGCAGACATAATTGACACAGTAATACACATTTATCAATGGTTTGTACACCTGTGAGGTATGGTGCACAGTACATGGCAAGGTGCAGAACAGGTGCACAGCAATACTGTGTACATGGGGTGCAGTGTTTTCCGGGGAAGGAGCATCACCTACCAACACAGCCCATGCATCACACACATGTATACTGTTGCTAGCATGGATTGACTATAGCTGCACTGCATGCTGTTGAGCACCATATGTTATGCATGTTGACAGATGGATAATGGGAGGACTGTGTGTACTATGTTTGTGCAACTTCACCTGTAGGTGGTGTGTGTGTGTGTGGGGGTGGTTATTTTTGTAAGTGCAATCTGGTGGAGTGGAGGGGGTTGATGCATGTAGGCTGTGTTTATGCATGTGTGTGTGTGTTTGTGTGGGTGTCCATGCATGCACATGTGTGATTGTGGGGTTGTTCATACGTCAGTACTTCCCTTTGGAATTGTGCAGTATATGGACATGGACTGACACATGAGACACCAGGAATACTTGTCTGATATGTAATCACAGGACAGCTGATAGTATAATAAGGTCTGTAGCATGGAACATGCATTGGGAGGGAAACTAGTCAGCAGAAAGGTGAATGACTACCCACATATGCAGCTCTACAGATGCATTGGGGAATTACTAGCCAACACCAGGGAGTGTATCCATATATTACTGTTGTCCACATGATAAGCTGATTGAGCAGCAGATCTGGCATGCACTGAGCAATAGTTATGTATGACACTCCAGTGCGTGACATTATGGAGTGAACGTAGCAGCCCCTGACATATGGGGGCCATGCTCACAATGTCTGGATATACCCAGGGTGAACACTGGATGACAGCAGTGAGGCCTTGTAAAACCTACTCCACTCAAGTCAAGGAGGTAACGGAGTAACAGATCTTGTGTTGTAATAACTTGTCTAGGCATTTAGAGGAATGATACGTTAATGAGTGGTATTAATGAGTGTATGTTACCACGTGTGATGCAGGATGGGGAACTTATGTGAATAAACATGGGACAGTTGGGAGGGTGGCCTAATGGTGAAGGTGTTTGCTTTACAAGCACAAGGTGCAGGGTTTGAGCCTTACAAGGGCTAATTGACTGGGCTTATCCCTGCTAGACAGGGGTCCAGGAAAGTAAATAACGTGGGAAGAAATAGCCAGGGAATTGTTATGGCTAGGCTTGTATAGGCCCTAGGGCTGATAGCCTAGTACCAACCTATGAACCTATGATTATACCGAGGTCATGGATAGATGGTTGTGTGAGATAGTGGGCCTCATCGACCATGGACTGTCTCTGCCTGAACATGCGTTGGGAGTGGGGCAACAGCCGCGTGGACGTAGGCCAGCAACACCAAGAGCTGGCAGTCAATGTGGACATGCTTGGACACCAAGGCACTCCTGTAGTAGCAGTACCAGCCTCAGCACTGCAGGGGATGTGCTGTCCACACCACACCACAGCAGGTCTCGTGCACGTGGCCTTGGCCAGTCCCAGGAGGGACCTGGTTCCAGCGGGCATCTGTCATCATCAGGGTAGAGTAGCACATTGAGGCCTGTACCTGGACATGCCCATGGAACCCCTGGCAGGCACAGTCTGCGTGTCTGAGGCTGGAGGCGGTGAACTGCACACCCTGCCAGGTATGGTCTGCAGCTGTCCAAGAAACACCTGTATTGGACAGCCACATGGCAGAACTGTGTGCATGCATACCCACACACTATACAAACACACCTAGGGCAACCCCATACCTCCACACACCACATCACCATGCCCATATCAGCTAATTACACCCCTTACCTACGCACATGGTGTCAAACGTATGGCCCACCCTTGGTCTCTGGCAAACCAACAACACACCCTGTGCATATGATGATACCTGTGCCACATCCCTGTCATCCATAACATTGATGCAGGGACAGGCTAATATGGTTCTGATGCACACAGTGACAGTACTACAGTGTACCAGTGTACTGCTGTGTAACATGTCGTCAGCAGTAGTGCTTAATGCTTACATGTTAGGTAGTGTAGCTGTCCAGCCATGATGCATTATAACTGTTAGTAACACTTAGTGATTGTGGTTTCCATAATGTTATCCATTTGTGTTGTAGGTGTACATGTGTCAGCAGGAGGATGGTCTGCAGTCATATTCCACAAGGGGTATGGCACTGTGGTGACACCATGGCTGTGACATATTCTGGGTACAATTGAACACATGTCACAGGTCTGTATAACAGTTGCTGCCTGTGCCACATGGACAGGTGACCCCCTGAGACATGTATAATGAGCAACCTGATGTAGGTCCATCCGCATACATACACACTCTTACTTGGCAACACAGGGACTAGACCCCTACCTATTGTATGTAGTGCTACTGATGTGTGTGGCTTTCATTGCACACACCACACAGCATTTAGGATGAGGTGTGTTCCATGTTACATGTTACATGCAGAACATCCCCCAGACATGTACAGTATGGTAATGGGGGATGTAATGGTTGTATATGGACAATACATAGTGTGACATACCATCATATACACATTAACAGACAAATAACAGGCAGACACACATCTGAGAGACCTGAGCCTATCGGTGCTAACTAACTTGTCAGTGAGTCCAATGTGTTATAGGTAGGCTGCACACAGCACATGCATAACTGGGCTGGATTGTGTTATCAGTTACCTGTATGGTTGATGGTGACAGTGGTCACCATACAGTGGTACATGGGACAGGTACTGGGGGTACCATGGTGTAATGACAATGTACACAGCACCCACATGCCACTGTGGATGCTGTACACACTGGAAACCATGATGACACTCTGACATACCCACCATCACACATTGCCCACAACTGCGACACAACCCATTGTCCATCCCAACAGTGATACTACAGGGATATGCATCTAAAGCACATGCCACAGGCATAGTAAGGTGATGCATTGTCATGCCTCACCTATGGGCAGCAATATTGCTATCCATAATACTGTCTGTCAATGCGTATTGTAATAGGAGTATGTGGCCTCAGAATTCTGTTCCTTACAAATGTACACACATGCACACATAGACACACTTGCCAGAACTCAATGAGTATCCCATGCCTATCAACACATTTGTACAACACTGTTGTGCTGGTACTGCAAGGCTGAGATAGCCATTAGGGAGAGGAGTGTAACAGGGTACATGTAATGTCCAGTACAGCAGCAGCCACATCTAACTATGGCAATGGGTGTTGTGGTGGGTGTGAAGGCCCTCATGATATTCCCAACTACAGGTGTACTAACACACAGACACTGATATCCTCAGTAATGCACACGTACACATTTGTCAGTACTGGGGTGTATCACTGCAAGCGGTCATAGGTGTTTACCTGGCTATTGTTCATGGAGAGATGGGAAGTGTAGGGGATGTGTGTACAGTGGTATCATGCCACCTGTCATGTGCCAGCAGGCAATCTATCAACATACACCACTGTGGTGACCCACAGGGTGAGAGTGACATGCACCAGCCAATCCTCTGGGTACCTCCTGCAAATGGCCACTGAGGTGATCCAGTTGACATGTAGTCCACAAAGTAAAGCAAAAAAGTTTATTGTAAGACAATAGAAAGCTGGTAAGCACTTTCGTCCTCAACAAAAGAACTTCATCAGACAAATTAAAATCAAACACAGAACACATTTTAAAGACTCCCTTTGTGCTTCACATGATAGTAGCCATTCTCCCTAAGTAACAAAAATTTAAAAGGGTAATGCAAACTGTGATGTCAATGACAAAATGTTAAATAAATGCATGTTAATAAATATAAAAAAATATAGAAAATGTATAAAAAAGATCATCCACTTTACAATTTTTTAAAAGAGCAATGAATAAATATATAAATAAATATATAAATATATAAATAAATAATCATCTGTTTAAAGCTCTCAATTTTAAAAGGGAATTAATGGAGAGGGATTCATTTAAACCTGGCCAGTTCGCATTTAATAACAACTGCCAATATAATTATCTCTTTTCTAGTAAGGCAGACCATGCAATTCCCCTGATATCCATTGTGAGATCATCAATAACAAAAAAATTAAAAGTGTGGTCACTGTTCTCTGAGGTATGTTTATACAAAGCATTTTTCTCTTTGCCTGTTCTTATTTCATACAAATGTTCATATATTCTATTTTTAAATTTTCTATCAGTTTTTCTAGTGTAAAAACAATCACATAGGTTACAGAGGGCACAATAAATAATACGTTCAGTTACAGTTATACTTATTTTTGATATGAATCTTAGTGTTGTTGATCATAAATACTGTTCCTTCCTTTATAAAGGGACAGTATTGACACATACCACACTTCAACATATGTCCATTCGAAAAATGATTCACAGCATGTCCTTTCTTGAAATAAATTTTTAAATTTCTACCTTTTCTAAAAATAACAGTAGGTTGTTCATCAATATGTGTTCTGATACTTTGGTCTTGTGTTAGAATTGACCAATTTTTACTCAAAATATGTTTAATATCAGGACTATCAATTGTGTATGTAGAAATGAATGAAGTATTATAATCTTTTCCTGTACAAACAGAGTTTAGGGGTCCAACATTCACTGTGTGTGTTGCATCTAATGAAACCTCAGATAAAAGAGGTATATAAAAATTTCTTTCTCTCTTATTTACTACCTCTAAAAGGACATCGTTAACAAGTCTCAATGGGTAGCCCCTTTTTAAAAAACATATCTTTTAAGGTATTACATTCATCTAAAAAATCTTCTGAAAGTGATACCATACGGGCAGCCCATACAAATTGTCCCTTAATAATAGCTTTTTTTTCTGTTTTTGAGGGTGGATGCTACTATAATGAAGTAGTGAATTTGAATATGTGTCCTTTCAATATATTTTAGATATAAACCTACTATTCTGGTAATCTTTAACTAATTTAATATCAAGGAAGGCTATCTCATGTAAGTTAAATGAATATGTAAATCTTAAAAATGAAGTGGTGGACTCTAAATATCTAATAAAATCACTAATAAGGGCATAGGGACCATCCCATAAAATAAAAAAGTCGTCCAGGAATCGTGTGTAATATTTAACATGCATGTAAAAGTCAGAAGTAAACAAATATTTCTTCTCCCACTGTAAAACCACTATTTTAGCATAAAGACCACCACATGCAGAACCCATAGCTACCCCTTCCTGTTGTAAAAAAATCTCCTTATTAAATAAAATAAAATTGTTCTTAAGGACCGTCTCCATCAACTGGGTATACATTATTGCATCAAAATGGTTTTATTTTATTTTCATATAAAAATTCATTAAACCATTCTAACCCCTCCTGGTGGGGAATTACTGAATAAAGATCTTTTATATCAACCGTTACTAACATATAGGAGCCTTCAAAGGGTATGTGATTAATATCTTTTAAGAAGCTCCATGAGTCTTTACATATATGTGACTCTTGCTGCACAAATTTCTTTAACTTAAAATCTAAGTATTTTGCCAGGGGTTGCGTAATTGACCCCTTAGAGTCAACCATGGGTCGCATGGGTGGTTGTGATATGTTCTTATGTAGTTTTGGGAGACCAAATATTAATGTTAGTTTAGGATACATATTCAAATAATTCAAAACGTCCATATCAATAAAACCATCAATAAATAGGTCCTGTAAATCATTTTTAATTTTTGAATAGGCACCGTTTACCTCACTGATGGATGATCTTCTGTATGCTTTTCCTTCCAATATGAACAACATTTTTCTAATCATCCAGGTTCATAATAGCAACCCCCCCACTTTTATCGGGTTTCATAATTCTGATTGTGTCAAGCAATCCATTAATTTCTTTTATAAGAATACCTTCTTAGAAATTGTAACCCTCCCCATTACAATAGGTGGAAAGTGCACTCCTAATATCTAATTCACATATTTTCTCAAATAGGGTGATCATAGGGTGCAAGGGGGGGGGGTTATATGTGCTAGATATAGATAATGGCTGGTGGGTCGAATAGGGAAGGAATTCTGAAATAAGACCTTAAAATTTATTTTACGGGTATACAATTTCAGGTCCATCAAGGTTTGTGGTATGTTACTACGTTGCCATGGGACATAAGTAAACCCTTTAGAAAAAAACATCACATTGTTCTTTATTAAATTCAAGGTTTGAAAATGTATAAACCTTAAAATCACCCATGCTGTTAGTTAAAATACAGCAAGTGGGTAAAAAATGGTCTCCACTATCAACTACTTGTACATCATCAATGACTGTATTGTTCAGCATAAAACTTATTTCCTGTTCGACCATTTCCTGTTGCTGAAGTTCCCGCCACCCTTGTGGTTGTTCAACCCCCCCCCTCCCTCTGTTCCATTGGTTGTTGCTGTGGGGATGGGCTACATAATTCACCCCCTCAAGTTGTTCACTTTGGGGGGGGTCTTGATTTTCAGATGTTACAAACATCTTAAAGGGGGGTATTCTTCCTCATCTAAAAATATTCATCCTCTTCTTGGTCATGTGAAAAATGGATCTGGAGAACATCCTTGGTATTTACGATCCCATTTTCAGATACATTATATTTGTTACCCCATTCCTGGGATGGTGGGGGTTTAGGATATGCAATGCCCTTACTATACTCCATTTTGTCCCTGTTTAACTTTTTCATCTTACAGTATTTTATATTGTTACTCAAATCATCTATACTTTTAAAAATTCTAAAATGCTCACATCTAAAATCTGCATACTGTCTGTGTGTAGAAATAGCTGTATCCAGTTCAGTAGCTCTGTCCATTAATTCATTAATAATTTTTTCATTGTTAGATACAATCAATTTCATATAGTCAAAGCCATGTTTATGAAATAATGCAGTTAATTCAGGAAAAAAAATCGGAATCAGATTTTAAGCCACTAGGATACCGTTACATTCGTAACCCTTTAGGTAAATTTTTTTTCTCTGAGGCATTCTATAAAATACGCATTGTCCATTTGTAAACATTTATCTTAGATAAATAATACTCAAACTCTTCTAAAAGTAAATGTAAGCTTTTATTACCAGTCTCATTTTGGTTTACTTGTCCATTTTGTAGGGAAATAGTGGCAGAAATCCAGTCTTAACTGTGGTACTGTATTCAGGCCTTGTGTACCAGAAAAAATGTCAGCAGTTCGTTGCCCACAAAGAATAGAGCTTGTGGGACTCGTAGCTAAATTAGGCATAAAAGTAGAAGACAAATTAACATTGCTAAGACCAGATGCTCCAGCAGTACAAGTTTTTAAGCTAAAAAGATGGTTCAAGGAGCTCTGAGAGTTGGAAGACGCCATTTCTCCTCCTTCCAATGTAGTTGCAGAGCATTTTACCTCATCTGGGGGCTTGGCAGTCAGGGAATCTACTTTGTGAGAAAGAAACAAAACAATGATAGTTAAATCTGCTACAGCACGTTGTAAAGTACTGAAATCAGTACTTTTAACAGGAGGTTCATTGGAGTTGATGGTATCTTCCACATCTGCCATGACAAACAGTAAGCACCAAAAGACAGAAAAAAAACTACTGACCAAACTGCAGAAGTGTGCGAACCAAATACTCTGCAATAAAACCACTGGTATATTGATGCTGTAGAAAATGCTGGTAGTCCACAAAGTAAAACAAAAAGTTTATTGTAAGACAATAGAAAGCTGGTGTGATCTACAGATATCCTGCAGAAACTGTTGGAGTGCACTTTCCACCTGTTGTAATGGGGATGGTTACAATATCCAAGAAGGTATTCTTATAAAAGCAATTAATGGATTGCTTGACACAATCAGAATTATGAAACCCAATAAAGGTGGGGGGTTGCTATTATGTACCTGGATGATTATAATAGAAAAATGTTGTTTATATTGGAAGGAAAAGCATACAGAAGATCATCCATCAGTGAGGTAAAGCGTGCCTATTCAAAAATTAAAAATTAATTACAGGACCTATTTATTGATGGTTTTATTGATATGGACGTTTTGAATTATTTGACTGTTATGTATCCTAAACTAGCAGTAATATTTGGTCTCCCGAAACTACATAAGAACATATTACAACCACCCATGCGACCCATAGTTGACTCTAAGGGGTCAATTACACAACCCCTGGCAAAATACTTAGATTTTAAGTTAAAGAAATTTGTGCAGCAAGAGTCACATATATGTAAAGACTCATGGAGCTTCTTAAAAGATATTAATCACATACCCTTTGAAGGCTCCTATATGTTAGTAACAGTTGATATAAAGGATCTTTATTCAGTAATTCCCCACCAGGAGGGGTTAGATTGGTTTAATGAATTTTTATATGAAAAGAAAATAAACCATTTTGATGTAATAATGTATACCCAGTTGATGGAGACGGTCCTTAAGAACAATTTTATTTTATTTAATAAGGAGATTTTTTTACAACAGGAAGGGGTAGCTATGGGTTCTGCATGTGGTGGTCTTTATACTAACATAGTGGTTTTATAGTGGGAGAAGAAATATTTGTTTTCTTCTGACTTTTACAAGCATGTTAAATATTTCACACAATTCCTGGACGACCTTTTTATTTTATGGGATGGTCCCTATGCCCTTATTAGTGATTTTATTAGATATTTAGATTCCACCACTTCATTTTTAAGATTTACATATTCATTTAACTTACATGAGATAACCTTCCTTGATATTAAATATTAAATTAATTAAAGATTACCAGAATAGTAGGTTTATATCTAAAATATATCGAAAGGACACATATTCAAATTTGCTACTTCATTATAGTAGCATCCACCCTCAGAAACAGAAAAAAGCTATTATTAAGGGACAGTTTGTACGGGCTGCCCATATGGTATCACTTTCAGAAGATTTTTTAGATGAATGTGATACCTTAAAAGATATGTTTTTAAAGAGGGGCTACCCGTTGAGACTAGTTAACGATGTCCTTTTAGAGGTAGTAAATAAGAGAGAAAGACATTTTTATATACCTCTTTTATCTGAGGTTTCATTGGATGTAACACATACAGTGAATGTTGTACCCCTAAACTCTGTTTGTACAGGAAAAGATTATAATACTTTATTCATTTCTACATACACGATTGATAGTCCTGATATTAAACATATTTTGAGTAAAAATTGGTCAATTTTAACACATGACTGAAGTATCAGAACACATATTGATGAACAACCTACTGTTATTTTTAGAAAAGGTAGAAATTTAAAAAAAAATTTCGAGAAAGGACATGCTGTGGATCATTTTTCGAATGGATGTATGTTGAAGTGTGGTATGTGTCGATACTGTCCCTTTATAAAAGATGGAACAGTATTTATGATCAACAACACTAAGATTCATATCAAAAATAAGTATAACTAACTCTGAACGTATTATTTATTGTGCCCTCTGTAACCTATGTGATTGTTTTTACATTGGAAAAACTGATAGAAAATTTAAAAATAGAATATATGAACATTTGTATGAAATAAGAACAGGCAAAGAGACAAACGCTTTGTATAAACATACATCAGAGAACAGTGACCACACTTTTAATTTTTTTGTTATTGATGGTGTCACGATGCATATCAGGGGAGGTGCATGGTCAGCCTTACTAGAAAAGAAAGAATTATACTGGCAGTTGTTATTAAATGCGAACAACTGGCCAGGTTTAAATGAATCCCTCTCCATTAATTCCCTTTTAAAACTAAGAGCTTTAAACAGATGATTATTTATATATTTATATATTTATTTATATATTTATTCATTGCCATTTTAAACAATTGTGAAGTGGATGATCTTTTTTATACATTTTCTATATTTTTTATATCTATTAACATGTATTTATTTAACATTTTGTCATTGACATCACAGTTTGTATTGTCCTTTTACATTTTTTTACTTAGGAGGAGTGGCTACTATCATGTGAAGCACAAAGGGAGTCTTTAAAATGTGTTCTGTGTTTGATTTTATTTTGTCTGATGAAGTTCTTTTGTTGAGGGTGAAAGAGCTTAGCTTTCTATTGTCTTACAGCAAACTTTTTTGCTTTACTTTGTGGACTACCAGCATTTTCTACAGCATCAATATACCAGTGGTTTTATTGTGGAGTATTTGGTTTGCACACTTCTGCAGTTTGGTCAGTAGTTTCTTTCTGTCTTTTGGTGTGTACTTCTCCACATACACCAGAGAGGGAGTGAGAAAGACAGACAGAGACAAAATATGACAGGGAGGGGGTGGGAGAGTAAAACCTAAGCATGTATGTGTCATACACTTACCAGTATGGGGTTTCAAACCCCTGACTGTCTATGTATTGATATCACATGTCTATGCCGTTATTGCATGCACCATATAGTTTACATGTTAGGGTGCTGTCCAAAGGTATATGTGATGGTGAGTGACATCTGCAACAGTGATATAGGAGTGTTAAGGTAGGTGTAGTACACATGCTTGTCCACATGAACAGGTGTCAACATCAACACAGCCACACTTTCTGAGGGACTCACACACATCAACACAGTTGGCAGGGTCAGGAATAGACTTCCTAACTAGGTAGTTTGCCACAATACAGTAATACGCAGGTATCACATGCACCACAGGGGTTATCCAGATGATATATGGGCAAAGGGTATGTGAAGATGTCTGACATCAGATGGCATGCTTCAGTAGACCAATGGGAGATGTAGTAAGTGTTAATGGGGTTAAATCCTTATACTCCACACACACAGACACAGGGTGCCAGTACTGACATGCATGGGTGCATTGCTTCACAGATGTGTAGTGGTTGACTGTGCCAGAAGGCTGTACAAGGCTAGTTGAAGGGTATACCTTGGCATCAGGCCACATGACAGTGGTCTGCAATGTGGCTCAGGGGTGTTGTGTCTGGATTGGTCCACATTGTATTCACCATCTAGTCATCTGGGTTACTATTGTGGGTGGCCAGTGCTGTGCAATGCGTGCCATGTATGTGCCCTATAGTCCATGACATGGATGGTGTCTGGGATGTGCACATGTCCCACATGCATGTCCTGTGACATGTGGAACTGTACCTGGGGAGTCCAGGCCATGTTGTGTACACAGATTGTTATCATCAGATGTGCCATTCCTGGCCTCATGTGGTGGGAACTGGCAATGGTCACCAGGTTGACCCTGCACCTACATTGACAGCATGATACAGGTATTCCCTGGTGGCAGTGGGATCTCTCCATATAGGGCATGTGTTTAAGGCATGGTATGTCCTTTGAGCGTCACATTTGATGGCACTACAGTTGTTGCAGGCATTCAGTGGGGAACATAGTGAAGGTGCACTGTCTGCAATTATGTGCCTATTGTAGTGATGGGACATGGTGCCATGCCCTCTGTAGTCCACTGCAACCACATCGAGGTTACTATCTGTGGGAAATATGCAGGGAACTACCAACAAAGTGGTTGTTGCCTAGCTGAGTGTGTTTGTGTATGAGATATCGGTTGAGAGTGTTCTCTGGATAATACAAGGGTTGCCTAATTTGTTCACCAGGTTTTGATTTCACATGTAGGGGTATGGATTGGCAACCCCAGCCTCTCTGCTGTTTGACATCTGTTATTCTTGTAAGGTGGACATTGTGACATATAATTGGCTCACCATATAAGAAATTTGCAAAACCCACTCCACAATGAGTCCAGTTGTTACACACTCACATCCACCTCCTCACAGGATACGAATGACAAACACAGAGACACACACACAAAGAGTCTCACAGTTGTCATATCTGGGATTGGAACTCCTACCTAAGTAGTACATCACACTACAGCATTGCACAGTTAGAGCATACGCCACAGAGATTACTGGGCTACTCTTTCCCCAAAGGTGTATTTCAAGGTGAATGACATCAGCAGGCTTGCCAAGGAAGGGCAATGGAGGTTGTATTGACTGTGAATGGCCTCAAAAGCATGGCTCCCGGCACAGACAAACAAACACACTAACATCCACACTTGCAATAAGTGGGAATAGAACCCCTACCGAACTAATATATCACACTACAGCATTACACTGTTATAAGCCACACCACAGAGATTACCGGGCTCCTCCTTCCCCAAAGGTGTAATTCACAGTGAATGACATCAGCAGGCTTGCCAAAGAAGGGCAATGGAGGTTGTAGTGAATATGCATGGCCTCAAAAGCATTGTTCCATACACAGACAAACAAACACATACACAAACACACAAACATCCACACTTTCCATGTCTGGGAATATAACCCCTACCGAACTAGTCTATCACACTACAGCATTACACTGTTATGAGACACACCACGGAGATTACTGGGTTATTCTTGCCCCAAAAGTGTATTTCAAAGTGAATGACATCAGCAACCTTGCCAAGGTTGGGCAATGGAAGGTGTAGTTCTTAGGTTCATATAGTCATACATTGATACTAGGCTATTGGCCCTAGGCCCTATACATGCCTAGACATGACATTTCTCTGGCTATGACTTCTCACAATATATAATTCCCTCCACCCCTGTCTAGCAGGTCAGTTGACATGATCCCCTAGGTGAATGTCCTATCTCCCATCCAATCGTCCAGGTTCCTGTTGAAGAAGGCCAAAGGGGCACTCTGCTTGACATGTGTGGGCAGCCTGTTCCAGAGTCTGGGGAGTCTCTGGGTCAGGAACACATACCTCCTGCATGTATTGTTCATTGTGATGACAGGATTTGGATCCCTGGAGCATGTGGCTGTGAGAGTTTGGAATTCTCTCACTGTAGAATGTCAAACAGCTGTGGGTTTTACATGGCATGTTATGATTAGCAGAGATCGCCTCTGAGAACACAGTATATGACAGAGTATTTCTGGCTGATTTTCAGATGGTCAGCATAGGGCATCTGGTTTAGGCCTGTTGTCATTTCATGAGGTATGTCTGCAGCCTCTCTACTTGTTGCAGATGTCTTGTGAAGTACATACATGACAGGCCACTATAGTCTGTACTGGGTTTACTGAGAGATGCCTATAGTAGGACAATGGGGTCCTTTTTCTGGATGTAAAGCCCTTAGTGGGAGGTGTGCCACATAGGCGGGTTTCCTGACTGTTGTGGCAATGTGTTTATCAAAGCTGAGACCACTGTCCACTTGTGTTCCTATGTCTGTTATTACACTTTAGGTGTTTAGGGTACATGTCCCTTCCCAATGGGGATAGCTATATATTTCTTGGCATTGATCTTGAGGACATGGCTCAGGCACCAAACATGTCTTTCTGTAAGGCCCTTCTGTAGAATATCCACATCATGTGGGGATTCAATAGTGGCACCCAATGTGCAGTCATCTGCGACCTTTGCCAGTGTCCCTTACTGTTGGACCATACTTCAGAGCAGTAGATGCCGAACAAGGGCGGTGCCACGACTGAACCCTAAGGTACTCCAGCTGTCACTTGTCTGGGGTTCAGATTGGTGTCACCTACATTTACAGTGGGTTGTGTCAGTACAGCAGTTTGCAGCCCATCAGGTGACATTGAGATTAATGGCCAGCATGATTCATTTATCTATGATTCCAGATGGGGGGATGGTTTTGAAGGGCTTGGCGAGGTCCAGATAGGCTGTGTGAACCACCTTACCCTCATCCACGGCTCTGGAGATGGATTCACAGTTGTCATTCAGGTTGAGGTGACATGACTGGCCCTTCACAAACCAAACCTGGTCAGGGTCCAGTGTTTGCAGGTTGCCAATGCCTTTGTTTTAATTTCCATGATAATACATTCCATGGCCTTGCAGAGCAGGCACGTTATACTGCTGGGGCTGTAGTTCCCAGAATCCAAGGGGGCTCCCCCCTTGTGGACTGGGTTAACTGTAGCTGTGCACCACACAGTGGGCACAAAGCCTGAGGTGTGGCTATGATTAGACATGGCACATAGGTGAGGTGCAAGTGCAGTTTGTAGCTTATATAGTACACAGCCCAGGATGTTGACTGGTCCCATGGCTGCTGTTGTCATAGCTATGTAGAGTGTGTTTTTTACATATGTGACCATTATTACCAGCATATGGCAATCTATCTGTGTTGAGATGGGCCTTTTGAGGGTTGAGAGGGGGGGTGCAGTTGGCACTGAATCGATCTGCCAGGATATTGGCAATATCCCTGGCAGGAGTAGATTTAGTACCATCCTGTTGTAGCTCACAGAAGTTCTGAGCATTGCCATTTAGATTCCTCATAGCTATGGAATGGATTTCAGTTGTCTTTGGCATTTGTGGCTATATTATGTTTGCAACTAGCCTTGGTGGATGTTATGAGGGCCTCTGCCTTCTACTGCAGCTGGTAAGGGAGTATTTTGCAACCTGTAAAGTCTTCCATTTCTGCAAGAGTTTCTTCCTTTTGTTGTACAGTATGTTTATGGCAGGGAACCACCACATTGGCATTTTTTTTCTTGGATGGGGAGCGTCTTGGTTCACTATTGGATGGCACAATTCATGCACGAGTGGATGTGCTCGTACAGTGCCTTCATGTATGATTCAGCAGTTGTCCTTTCAGTTCCCTTCTGCATGGGTGTCATGATGTTAGTCACGTCTGACATGTAGCATGACATTGGCTTTGGAGATGTGTGTTACAGAGGTGTCCTTACTGGGGTGTGGGAGAGGGATGTTGATGTTAAGGGTGATTAGGTCATGGGCATACCTGACCACCAATGGGGTGACCATAGGTGTGGAGCATTGATGTCCCATGTTGGTAATGACCAGATCTAGGATATTTGAGCCCCTGGTGGGATTATGGGTTACATGATCCAGGGCATTGGGAATTATGACTTACAAGAACCGTTGGGCACACGTGTTGGTACACATGATTTTCCCAGTTAATGGCAGGATAGTGTAACTCACCCAGTATTAGGGTGTTTGCTTTTATCATGATATTTCACAGTATTTTTCAAAGGCTGTAGTGGGTATCATGGAGCATGGTGGGGGATCTGTAGCAAGCTATACAATGTGGAATGCAGTCTAACCTACTGTTAGTTGCAACAGGGGTATTTCAGACACATTCTGTTGGGAAAGTAGCCTGGTGGTGTGAATATGGACACTCCTCCATGTTTATTGTTTTTGCCCTGGTTTGGTAGCCAACAGGTGTGGTGAGAGCTGTATCTGGTATTGCAGGGGGGCTCGCTGGAGGCTCGGATCAGGTTTCTGTTAATGCACAGTTATCAATGTTCTCCATTTCTAGGTGTGCGTAGTGACTGTGAATGGCCAAAAAACATTGCGCCCTATGCACACACAGAGTTTCATACTTGCCATGGCTGGGAATAGAACCCCTACCTAACTAGTTTATCACACTATAGCATTATGCAGTTGTAAGACATGCCATGGAGATTACTGGGCTATTTGTTCCTCAAATGAGTATTTCAAAGTGAATGACATCAGCAGGCTTGCCAAAGAAGGGCACTGGAGGTTGTAGTGACTGTGATGGCGTCAGAAGCATTACTCCCTACACAGACAAACTAACACACATACAGACATCCACACTTGCCATGTCTGGGAATAGAACTCCTACTTACCTAGTTTATCACACTACAGCATTGTGCAGTTATAGGACACGCCATGCAAATTACTTGGCTGCTTCTTTCCCAAAGGTGCATTTCAAAGTGAATGACATCAGCAGGCTTGCCAAAGAAGGGCACTGGAGGCTGTAGTGACTGTGATGGCCTGAAAAGCATTGCTCCCTACACAGACAAACTAACACACACACTTGCCATGGCTGAGAATAGAACTCCTACCTAACTAGTTTATCACACTACAGCATTACACAGTTATAGGATGCACCATGGAGATTATTGGGTGACTCTTTCCCCAAAGGTGTATTTCAAAATGAATGACATCAGCAGGCTTGCCAAAGTAAGGCAATGGAGGTTGGGGTGACTGTGAATGGCCTCAAAAGCATTGCTCCCTACACAGACAAACTAACACACACACAAACAGCCACACTTGCCATGTCTGGGAATAGAACTTCTACCTAACTAGTTTATCACACTACAGCATTATGCAGTTATAGGATGCGCCATGGAGATTACTGGGCTGTTAACTCCCCAAAGGTGTATTTCAAAGTGAATGACAGCAGGCATGTCAAAGCAGAGCATTTGAAATTGTAGTGAGTGTGACCAGCATAAAAAGCATTGATCCCTACACTGACAAACACACACGATTGCCACGTCTGGGATTAAAATTCCTACCTAACACTACAGCATTATGCAGTTATAGGAAGCGCCATGGAGATTACTGGGCTACTCCTTCCCCAAAGGTGTACTTCAAGGTGAAGACATTAGCAGGCTTGCCATAGTAGGGCAATGGGGAGGGAATGTGTGTGCATGGGCCATAACCCATTCATCTAGAGGCAGACACACCACACTCAGGCACATACAGGTTTATATTCCACAGGTATGTGTATACAACTGCTAGATGACTACTGACCTGTACAGTCATGTTGCACAGTTAGCACTAGGTCCACAGACTCTATAATGCTGAGGAATTCCAGAGACAAATGTCTACTGTGATTGACATTTACACATCATATGGTTTTAGCCAATTGGCTGTGTGCTGGGTAGGACAGGCCTCATGATGGATGGCTCTTTGTCACTGTCACTCCCTTCCACACATCTATGTATGTGCACTTTTGGCATATTATAGTGTGTTGTCCTTGGATATATGTGTGTATTCCTATACAATGTGTGTGCAAAGCATGACTGGTGCATAATGAGAACTGTATGCACTAACATCTGCGACTGCTAGATATGTATGGTCCACTGTTGTTGCCAGACATGGGTTTCATTTCTAAGTGTGTGAGCATGCCCAGTATGACCTTCTGTATTGGATGTGTGAATCCATTCCAGGTAGATTGTCCTCCAGTGCAGACTTTTGTGTTCTACACCTACAGTTAGCAAACTGTTTCTGCAGGATATCTGTAGATCAGTTGACAATATGGGGTCAAATTGGGCAAAGGATAGCAGGTTACTGTAGGTAGTTGTGTCTGTGCTGCTTCTGCTACATAGTCGTGGTGTTAGCAGAGATATTCAGACATGTGTAATCTTATACACTGTGATGTTTTATGTCATCAAGTACTGTCAGGCAGACATGTTTGCTTGCAGTGATGTCCTAGAAAACAGAGGGTGAATGCAGCTGTATCCAGTATTGTGGTCAAATGCCTACATATTCTAGAACACTCATGCCATTCTGAAGGGGGAGCTGCAGACACTTGCTGCTGGGTCTAACTGGTTCAGCACCTTGGTACAGTGGTGACAGAGGATCCCATACTTGTACATCCATCGACGTGACAGTATGGCCATATCTTGCTATGGCAATACCTCACAGCTGTACAGATTCACACAGGTTTCCCAGAAGCAGGGGTCATAATTCTGGACATTACACCTACACATTGTGGTTTATGAGCAGGTTTGTAGCCACCCATTCTTCTGTTTGCAGCCAGGGATAGTATGTGCACACGGCTGAGTTTTGGACTTCACACACTCTATGCTGCCCATGCTCCCACCACCCCCTCTGTTATTCTATCCTCTTCCATACATTATGTGAACATCATTCTTTGATATTTTCCCTATAGTTATCACCTCATCACAGCAGCAAATTGGTGTTGGTCCACAGTTCATGCAGTAAGACATGGTGGACATGTTACTGTGATTTGTCCACATGGCCTTGCATATGGGTTGTGTGGACTGTGTTATGTTGTTATTTGGGAGTCCATGACATAACATACATTGGCAATATAGGTGAGACACAGGTCTTTGGCAGAGGACTGTAAGCCATTTGGTAGTGATGCAGGCAGCTGTAGCAGCCCGTTGCATTCTGTCAGTCCTACAGTCCCAGCATTCAATACAGTATATTCCCCTTGGGTGACAGGTTAGGTGTGCTAGGTGTTCATGCCAATACTTGCTGTCAGTATTGATCCAGTGGTGTGGATGCTGGCAGGGTGCTGCTTACAACTAGGGACACACCTGCATGGGACACCTGCTCTGCATGCTGCATTCTTTTGTTATTGCCATACACAGGTGGGGGACATATTGTACTCATTCCCAACAGCAGTGAGCGAGGTACCTGTAGGTTGTGGTTGGGTGAGCTGGGTGCATGTGTGCTATGGACACTACTTGCATCTGCCTCACAGATATGAATGGGGCATTCTTCTTATGCTGGCTTGTGCAGGGACATCAGCTGTTTCTCAATACATCATTTCTATGACCTTTGTGGTCTGCCAGTGTTTGGCCAGATGACATTAGTATTCCCTACTACAAGCCCAGATAATGTGCTGCAAACCTGTATGTACAATTCCAAGGGAGTGTCCATTTGACAGTTACATATTATACACTGTCTGTCTGGGGTAGTTCCCCCTGTGTACTGCTTGTATATCTGGGCCGACAGTCATGCAATGTCCATCTTTCAGATGGTATCAAATATTACTTCCAAACATTTACAATGGCATACTGCTAGAATGTGTTATACTGGGAAGCATTGTGTTTGGCACTGCAGTTGTGAGGACTTGGCCCTGTCATTGGCAGTACTGGGCAATGGCCACCAGGACAAACCTCACCATGTATACATACTGACCACTCTCACACAATATACAACACACACCAACCTAACACATGTAGACCTGCATATTGTACACATGCTACAATCTATCCTGCTACCTTGGCCAGCTCAGGTAATCTGTGCTCCACTGTTATTATACCTACACATACATGTTACTACATGTCTACATAGGATTGGGGGGTACAGCTGTGTGTTACTACGTGTCTACATGGGAATGGGGGGCACACCTGACTATTACTACATTTCTGTATAGGATTGGGGGGGGGGCACACCTGTATGTTACTGCGTGTCTACATAGGAATGTGGAGCACACCTGACTGTTACTACATTTCTGCATAGGATTGGGTGAACACACCTGACTGTTACTACATCTCTACATAGGATGGGGGGCACACCTGCATGTTATTATGTGTCAACATAGGAATGGGGGGCACACCTGACTGTTACTACATTTGTACAGAGGATTGGGGGGCATACCTGACATTTTCTAGATTTCTACATCGGATTGGGGGGCCCATCTGACTGTTACTACATTTCTATATTGGATTGAGGGGCACACCTGACTGTTACTACATTTCTACATAGGATTGGGGGGACACACCTGACTGTTACTACAGCTCTACATAGGATGGGGGGCACATCTACATAGGAATGGGGGGGACACCTGACTGTTACTACATTTGTACATAGGATTGGGGGGACATACCTGACATTTTCTACATTTCTACATCGGATTGGGCGGCACATCTGACTGTTACTACATGTCTACATCGGATTGGGGGGACACACCTGACACTTGTACACATTTGCTATGCCTGTACTGGTATGTCAGGTACTCCATTTCATTCTGTATTCTAACCTATCATGCTGACTAGTGGTATATCAGTGTACTACAGGTATTAGGTTTGATTGATCTACATTTCAGTTTCTGACTTCTTACCCTTCAGGACTAACATCCCACTGCCTGACCTGTTGTAGTCTGTATGTGTAGGCTTGTGGGGGGTGGTTACCCATAGCCATCAATCAGAGGCCTTAGCACAGCCTTTGTTTGTGTTTGTCTACACCTATCCTGCTGGCTGAGACTGTTGTTGGGTATGTGAGCCTCCCTGACTGGGATGTGTGTGTCATAAGGACACACATGTGGCCCAGCACACATTTCCTGCAGTGGGTTTTGTCACCATGTGTAGTAATGGCTACTGTGGTGATACCAGTATTTTTTACAGATTTCATGCTGCCACTATAGGTGTCTACTATCTGCTGGCATCCCATTCAGCCACCCGATTCCCTTGCATGCTCACATCCATACCATAGATACAAGTAACAACATATACTACTCCATTCGGCAATTGGTAGGAAGAGTGACTTACCTTGTGGCTGTGCCCGTATTGAGGATGGTGCTGGAGAGGTGCCTATGTTGGATGCACATAGTACACTCCCTATACATGGATGAGCACAAGTAGTGTCATGTTTGGTATTCCTTTTACTATACGTGCGAGTCAGAGAGAGGTGTAATTCCCTGGGTCCCTACTGTGTCAGTGTATGTGCTATGCATTGCCTCTTTGCCAAGGCCAGGGCATACTGGGCATGCCTCCTTCTGCCTACTGGGGCAGGCTCAGGGTGTTCCTCCTCTGAGTCACTCTGTGCCTGTGCAGGTCTTAGCAATGGTGGGGGGCTGTTTGGCCCTGTCCCATGCTGTTCCTGCTGCAGCTGTTTCTGCAGGATCATATTGTGTAGCATGGCACATACGATGACAATTTGGGTACATGTAGCTGGTGAGTACTGCAAGGCTCCACTGGATGTGTCCAGGTACCGTAACTGTGACTTGAGCATTCCAAACACATGCTGTATTATAATTCTAGTCTGTGCGTGTGCCTCATTATGGAGTTCTTGTTTGGGTGTGTGTGCATTTCTGATGGGTGTCATCAGCCACGGCTCCAGTGTGTAACCTGCATCCCACACTAGGTGACCATAAGGGATGTCCCCAGTGGCAAATCTCTGGCACAGCTATGTCAGATGTGGGAGTCTTGATAGCTTCCAGGGCAGCCAGCACACGCATTCATTATAATGCTCTGGGCATTCACACACAACCTGGCAGTTGATGGAGGGGAAGCTCTTGCGGTTGATGTAGACCCTGCCCTGCTCACCAGGTGGTGCTTTGATGCATATGTGCGTGCAGTCTATTGCAGCCACTACCTCAGGGTATTCTGCTATTTGTTGGAAGAGATGCATATTGCTGGCCAACACCTTACGGGTGTTGGGAAAATATACGTGCTCACCGGCATGTGCTGACATGGTATCCAGGAACTGGTGGAGTACCCTGGATGCTGATGCCTGTGAGATACCAATGATATCCCTAGTTGGCCTTTGAAAGGTACCTGTGGCTAGTATTCTTAGGCCTACACATACCTTGGTATTCACTGGGATGGGTTCCCCTCTGTTAGTTCTGTGTGTCAGGCATAGCCGGCACAGCTCTATAGTTTGCTGTAGGAGGTCCCTGTCCACCCTATAGTGCTCCACTATCTCCAGCTCATGTAGCCCCTGGTAGGTTACCCTGGGTCTATACACTCTTCTCCGTCTCCTCACTGTGGGTTGGTTGACAGCATTCTCATCCTCACTACCTCAGCCTCTTCCACATGTTGATGTATGATAGCTGCTGCAGCCCCTATCATTTTGTTGTTTTTGTTTGTTAAAATTTCCCCACTTGTATACACCGGTGGTGTAGAGTATGTGGGAAAAACCAGAGGGAAAGGTGTTTCCATAGTTTATAGTAGTGATCTGGGCTGGGCTGCTGCCTGTGTAATTGGCTGGTTGTGATACATTTCACCTGCCCGCTATGCTAGTTCTCCTTGATTACCTGCCTACTGCTGTTTTCCCTTCCCATTGTCTTCCTGTTTAAGCCCAGGGGGTGCGCCACACAAATACAATGCTCAAATGTGCACAGAGCTACTATTTCCTGGTTTACTTTTTTTTCCCTTTAAAACCCTGTGTATGACACACACACCCGGTTAGGCAATGTAAAGAGTGCTAGGCAGCCTCAGACACACCCCCTTGCTTAGCTCTGCTAAGCTAAGGGCAAACCCAAGCCACAGGGCTCCAATACGCTTACAGTATGCCTGACACACACCCCTGTGATGTAAGCTAACTCTTAGGCTTTAACCATGCTATTCTTGCACTTACACTGTTGGGTGCTGGCTAGGATTGTGGGGAAATCTGGGATTCAGTATCATTCCCCTCATTTGCATAGGATTGCCTGCTAATGCATAGTTACAGGTCCCACACTGAGCCTTCCCCTTTAGCAACCACTATTCACTGGCCATATTGTCTTCTGCCTGGCATTGAGTATAATGGCAAAATAATGATTTTGGTTAGAATGCTTATTTCAGGTTATTTTTTATATTTTGGCCTGATCCCATTTGCGCGCCACTGGCCTACGCTTAAACAGCCGAAATTGGCTAAAAAAATAAAAGTTATTTTTCTATTTTTGCAACTGTTTTCCATGCCAGTGGCCATATATTTGGCTATTGGCATGGTTTCCACATAATATGCACACTTTATTTAGAGCTGTCATGGCTCCATTTTGTAGTTTGCAGAAATGTACTCGGTTACTAGCCGAGTACATTTCTGCACACTACACTAGTCCTGCATAGCCGGCTGACAGCTTCCTGGATCACAAATTCACCTCATTTGCATGGTTTTCACCTGAAAATGGGGTAATTTGCATACAGGAGCTGAGTCTGTGCAGGAATAGTGCAGGAGCACTTGTGCACGTCCCTGCAGCTTATTCCTGGATGCCACGGTGGCCATATTGCCTCCAGGAGCTCCTGCACTATTCCTGCATGCTGTGCAGGGCTTGCTGAATCCAGGGGTTAGTTGAAGCACCTTTTGCTTTAATTACAACATTCAGTCTCCTTGGTACACACCTGCCATCAATTAAAGAGAAGCAAGAAAAATAAACTCTCCTATGACTGCCAAAGGTGGTTTCAAAAACTAAGCAAAAGTCTTGGTAAAAACTAAAACACACCACCACAGGCTACTAAAAATTATGCTCTTCAGTACAAAATAAAAACTTTAATTGTTAAGACTTAAAATGAGACGTAAAGCGATAAAACAAAGCCCTTGTTGATTTGTATATGATAAGCACTTTCGGCTAAAAGCCTTCCTCAGATCATAAAGAATCAGGTTCCACTGGGCTAAGATAAATGAATAAAACACTAATCATGTGGCTAAATCCAAGCCAACACCTTTTTTCAAAGCAATGAGTTCACAGCCAATCAGAGACATTGAAGGAAACACACCTTCAAGTTGCCAAGTAAAGACAATTTCCTTGAAGAAACAGCACATATCAGGCTAATGCAGCCTTATCAACACTAATCAATGTTGGTGTTACTTCAGTTCTTTCTTCCCCAGTAAATACTTTTGAGTTTATATAACTACTTAGGGCTTATATAAATAACATCAGTCCTTTTTAAATGAAACTTAACAAAAACTATAGTAGTTCTAGTTCCATTGCTGAGGCAGTCATTAATTAATTTCTCTTGGTTCAAATTGTCAAGCAAAATAAAAGACATAGAGACATAGTGGACATTGACTTCTTGTGCTAATACGAACAAACTCCATGAAGTTAGTGGTTCAGCATCTGGTATTCACAGGCGGTCGCCCATCCAAGTACTAACCAGGCACGACTCTGCTTAGATTCTAAGACCAGGCAAGACTGGGCACATTCAAAGTGGTATGGCTGTACAAGCAAAATCTGCTTCTTTGTGAAATAGATACATAAAAGCTAGAACAGCTTTTGTACTATTGGCCCATGTTGCTGTTCCATTGTTCATTTTCCTATTATTAATGGCCAAGACACATATAGATGTTGTCAGTTCCTTTTGATGAGAACTTCCCTAAGGGCATAATTGTTCAAAATCCATTGCATAAAGACAAATGTGCAGTCATTAGTTGTTTATCTCAACACTTTCTGTGCCATGAACCATCTTTCAACTACTAAAGGGACTTAAAAAATACCAACATCAAGGAAGTGATTTACTTTGCTCCTCAGTACTTAATACTTCACTTATCTCTGTACAACATCCTTATATTCAAAATTATTTTCTTTGAGGTTAAGGCAAACTTCACATTCCTTTGCTAGTAGACCAGCTGCAGAGTCCTTGGTGCGCTTGTCAACATATAGATATGCGCCTTGCCTTTAAAATCGGTTTAAGTGGTACAACTGCATTCAGGCCTGGGGGGGTGATCTGCTCAGAGACTGATAATCCAATTCACCTTGCATATTTCAGTCCTCTTGCTTATATCTCCACCTCTAGGACCTTCAAAGACACTATCAATGGCTTTAAACATTAAGGAATGTAGGGGATACTGCATGACATGATTGGCCAAAGAGTTTTTGTGATCCTTATGCTGGATATCTCTCAGATGGCGCAACACTCTGTCCTTGAATTGTTGGTTGGTTTTGCCTACATAATAAGCAGAGCACTTTAAATAAGTAGCTAAGTAAACAATATGTTTACTATTACAGGTAGCACTGCATGAAAAACAATATTCCAGTCCCGTAATGGCATGTTTGAATAAATTGCTGGTATCTAACACAGGGCAGGCTTTATACCTGCCACATTTAAAAGTTCCTTTCTTATTGATAGAATATTTTCTAGAGAAACCATCTTTTGTACATAGTAACCTTTTCAAGTTCTTATTGTTTTTAAAATGAATCTTGGCCTCTCTCCCAATATTTCTTTCAATTTTTCATCTTGGGCCAGCACTAGCCAAAACTTCCTGACAAAGTTACATATATGCCTCCAATCATTACTATATGTGAGCATGAGACAAAGGGTTTGCTGTCCTTTAGAACTGTCATTGGATTGCCTCTGTGCTTTCCTGTTAGAAAAAATATGGCTGTCCTTTTCCTTTTAAGTTTTTTGTTGATTCTGGTTTCATTGAGATGTCTTTAGTTGCATAACCCCTCTCCTTTAAATGACACTCCAATTTAACCTTTTTGCATTCATAATCTATGTCTTTAGTACACAGTCTTGAGATGTGTGTGGCTTGATTCTCCATTATATTCTTAAAACATGTCCAGGATGCATGCTGTTCCTGTGTAAATAATGGTTCCTCCATGTTTCTTTCCTGTGGATTGATGTCTCTGTGCCAGATGTCAGATCCATTTCTATCTTCACATCTAAGAAATCAATTGTTTCTTTGGAACTATTAACTGTGAACTTAAGAAAGTCAATAGAGTGGTTCAAATAATCTGTGAATAGCATCAATTGTGAATCAACACCTTTCCACAATATAAAGATGTCGTCCACAAAACATCCATAGAATATCAAGTGTTCTTTCCATGGATTTTTGTCAGAAAGTACATGCTGTTGCTCCCATTGTGCTAATACAAGGTTTGAGTAACTGTTCGCACAAAGGGTCCCAATGGCTACCCCCAGCATTGCCAAAAGTATTCCTTCCCACAGATAAAAACATTGTTTTCAAGAATAAGCTCCAAAAGTGTTCATATTAGATCAATGTTCATATGCATATCTCTCAGAACCACTGTATTCCTGATGGCTTCAACCTCATAGGTATTGTGAATAACTGTGAAGAGGCTAGTGATGTCCATGGTTACCAATAGCATCTCCGAATCGTCTTCATTACTGTTCATGATGAAATATAGTGTGCTAAGAAAGCTGCATGTGTCCTTCAATACCGTGGTAGCTTGTGGTAACAGTTTCTTTAATTGTTCCTCAACATATATGGATAGGGGTTTTGTAACCCATCCCCTACCTGCTACAATGGGGCAAAGTGGTGGATTTTGTCTATCCTTATGGATCTTCGGTAAGCCACTTATGATCAGTACAGTTGTATTAGTAACTTCAAAAAAGTAATATATTTCCTTAGTTAACTGACCAGTTATCAGCAATTTGAAGAGATCATCTTTTACACTTGAGACCATTTTAGTCAGATCGCTTTTGCTCATCTATGTATAAGTTCATGCATTAGTCAGCATTTCTTTCATTCGATCCTGATACCATGGGGAGTCCATCAAAACTATGGCTCCTCCCTTATCTGCTGGTTTAATCACTATGTCTTCTCTATTCCTTAGATCTTTCAGGTGCTGTTAGATTATGGAAGTGTCTAAAACAATCACTTCCTTGTCTCAAGCTTCCTACTTCATCTTCATATAACCTAATAAAAAAATCTACAGCTGGATGATTGACTGGTACAGAATTACTGGGTTTCTTATATGTCTTAGTTCTTCTACCTTATTCTTTCCCAAAGATATTTTTCAGGGTGACATTTCTCCTGAAGTATCTAACATCCAATGCAAATTCACTTAAGATCAAACAAAATGATGGTATAAATGTAAGACCTTTGTTTAATAGCTGAATTTAGTCTCTATTCAATTCCAACTGAGATATATTTATTATTAGTGTACTATTACTTAATTCAATGTTTTTTTTTCCTTTTCCTTTCTTAGCTTATGGATCTGAGGTTTCTGTACAAGTTCTGCTTGAGAAAAAACAATAAATTGTGAACTATGGGTTGATGGGCGACTCCCTCTTTAGGTCTGGTTCCTTTGGCTAAGACAGTTTCCTTAAACTCACTACCATTTATATTATTTGTTTCTGTACTTAATGTTGTTTCTTTCAACATTTAGAGAGGTGAACGGTATATTTGCTGCTTCATCACTGTTGTTTCTATCCTGCACTCCTGTTGATTGTGCTGCAGCCACTGTTTCTTTAATGGCTGATTGATGCAGCTTGGTTTTATTAGAAGATTGTTTAGATGTAAAATTTGTCCTTATTTCTCTCGGCCATTCAAAAATATGCCCTTGCTTAAAATCCTATATGTCTCTAGATAGCTTATGAATCTTTTGTTCTTTTAATTTGATGTCATATACATTCAAATTAAACTTCAGATTCTCCAGCTTACTTAGACGGCCATCCAACAATTCCATCTGTTCTAATTCCAACTGCTTGGTTTTAATGTGTTTAGCTATACTCTCTTCTTCCATTCTGAAATATTCAATTAACAGCCTTCTATACTTAAACTTGTTTCTAGGTTAATGACTTGCCATTTCGCCAGTAGTTCTGGATGACTATTTCCATAGCTAGGCATGCATTTAACTCTCATTCCCCTAGGAATCACCCTGTAGTGCATACTTGCTTTACGTTGGAACCGCTGCCACTGCAATATTTTCAGGTGGTAGGCTGCATTTTCTACATCTTTAAGTATATTTTCAAAGCATTCTATCTCATGTGTCTCATTGTTAAAATAAATTGTATCTGTATCAAAATTCAAACACAATAGTGGATTGACATTCTCACCTCAGCACTCTGTGGTATTCCTGCTTCTAATAAAGTCTAAAGAAGCTCTCTCTTTTTTCCAAGGTCTCTGTTGCTGTGTTAAATTCAGCTATATGCAGTCAAAGAATCCAAAAACAACAGAAGCAAGAAAAAGAATCTCTCCTGTGACTGCCAAAGGTGGTTTCAAAAACTAAGCAAAAGTCTGTGTAAAAACTGAAACACACCACCAAAGGCTACTAAAAAATATCCTCTTCAGAATAAAATAAAAACTTTAATTGTTAAGACTTAAAATGAGAAATCTAAAGATGCTCTCCCTTTTTCTTTTAATTGACTGGTATTTCATTCATTTATCTTAGCCCATTGGAACCTGATTATTTATGATCTGGGGAAGGTTTTTAGCTGAAAGCGTTCATCATATACAAATCAACAAGAGCTTTGTTTTATCGCTTTACGTCTCATTATAAATCTTAACAATTTAAGTTTTTATTTTATTCTGAAGAGCATCATTTTTAGTAGCCTGTGGTGGTGTGTTTCAGTTTTTACACATCAATTAAGGAGACTCTGATTAACCCCAAATAAAGTTCAGCTGTCCTAGCAGGATTTTCCTGGCATTTACTCAGTTGCCTGCTACAGCAAAAGCCATGGTCCACAGAGAGCTTACAAAGCGTTAAAGGGATCTTATTGTTAAAAAGTATCAGTTAAGAGGAGTACAAAAAAATTTCCACAGCATTGGATATACCATGGAACACAGTGAAGACTGTCATCAAAACTGAAGAAAATATGGGACAACAGTGGCGTTGCAAAGAAATGGATGTCCCTCCAAAATTGATGAAAAGACAAGATGAAAACTGGTCAGAGAGGCTGCCAAGAGACCTACAGCAACACTGAAGGAGCTGCAGGAATTTCTGGTAAGTACTAGTTGTGCACTACATGTGACAACAATCTCCTGTATTCTCCATAAGTCTGGCCTATGGGGTAGGGTTGCAAGACAGAAGCCTTTTCTTACACAGAAAAACATCCAGGCCCAGCTAAAATTTTCAAAACAATACATCAAGTCTCCCAAAACCATGTGGGAAAATGTGTTATGGTCTGATGAGACCAAGGTTGAACTTTTTGGCCACAATTCCAAAAGGTTCGTTTGGCGCAGAAAACAACATTTTGCATCACCAAAAGAACATCATCCTCATTTTGAAGCATGGTGGTGGCAATATCATGCTTTAAGGTTGCTTTTCTTCAGCTGGAACTGGGGATTTAGTCAAGGTGGAGGGAATTATGAACAGTTCCAAATACTACTCACTTTTGGCCCAAAACCTTCAGGCATCTGCTAGAAAGATGAAGATGAAGAGGAATTTCACCTTTCAACATGACAATGACCCCAAGCTTACATCTAAAACAACAAAAGAATGGCTTCACCAGAAGAAAATTAAAGTTTTGGAATGTCCTAGCCAGAGCCCAGACCTAAATCCAATAGAAAATATGTGGAATGACCTGAACAGGGCTGTGCACAAGAGATGCCCTTGCAAAATGACAGATTTGGAGCACTTTTGCAAGGAAGAGTGGGCAAATATTGTCAAGTCAAGATGTGCCATGCTGATAGACTCCTACCTAAGAAGACTGAATGCTGTAATTAAATCAAAAGGTGTTTCCACAAAGTATTAGTTTAAGGGTGTGCACACTTATCCAATCAGCTTATTGTACGTTTTTTATTTCTTATACTTTTTCCCCTAACAGATTTGTTTATTTTTCAATTGAATTGTACATGTTATAGGTCACATTAAACATGGGAAAAGTTTTGAAATGATTAATTGTGGTCTCATTTTTTATATCACAAAAAGCTGGCATTTTAACAGGGGTGTGTACACTTTTTATATCCACTGTACTAACCTTGGTGCATCATCAAATATTTCTCTGAATTTCTGTGAAGAATTAACATTGATCAATTCTTTTGAATAATATCAAATATATGTGTAGCTCTTCTGGTATTGTTCATAGTGTATCTCACAGTAGTAAAATGTTGACTTGTGTATGGCATGCAGTCATTGTTGGTAATCTCTGAAAGTAGGGTTTTACTGAAGTATTACATTTAGATCAGGGGTGTCCAACCTTTTGGTTTGCTGGGGCCGCATTGAGTGGACAGAAATTGTCTTGGGGCCGCATATAAAATATACCATATAGTTAACTCTTTCACTTCTGCAGGAGACCAAAGTTGATCTCCTGGCTGTACTGTAGGTGCATTTGAACAATGAATAAATGTAATAAATGCCTAATATTTGCTTTAAAATTCTAATTCTCTAATCTAATAGTTAACTCTAACATCTTAGTTTATATATATATATATATATATATATATATATATATATATATATATATATATATATGTATATATATATATATATATATATATTTTTTTTTTACAAATAATCTGATATTCACTACAGCACTAGCATTTCTCACTAGGAAAACCACTCCAGCAGTCCAACTACATAAAATGTCAATATTAGCAGTCCTACAATACTATAATCCACAAAAATAAGCCAACAAATTTGCAATAAAGTAAAGAATTCACATTACTGACTTAATAAAACAATTCTGAATAAGCTACAAGAGGGTCGCACCCAAACAAATGACTGGTGCCAGAAACATAGCCTCAAGCTATATGCCAAAAAATGCATCATCATCCCCTTTGAGGAGAGTGATGTCCCCACAAATTATCACATTAATAACAATGTTGTAAGGACGCAGTCAGTCATGAGGTGCTTGGGCACCCATGTTGATAGAAACCTGACTTTTGACCAACATGTTGTCTCCGTTGTATGGAAAGCTTTTTACATGGCCCACCTCATTAGTAAGGGTATCATCCAGGGACAAGGAGGTCATAACATCCCTGTATTCTTCCTTTACAAGAGCAATTATTGAGTGCAACACCCCTTTTGGCATGTGCCTCAGCAAAATACCATGCCAAAAGAAAGACTACAACCATTTCTGATAAAAAAGGTCAAAGGACTGCGTTCACTTAGTTATCCAGACAGACTAAAAAGCTTCTTGCTTTCCTCTGTCTCTCACTGGCCCCTATAAATTTCATCACTGGCTTGCTTTCCAGACTAAGAAAGATCCTGCCTTAATGGACTTTTTCCACCTCAAAAATACTGGTTATATTTAAAACGCTCACTACAAAGATCACAGTCTTCACTGCAACATAAACAAGCCACTTTGTATGGACAGGTTCTTGACACAAAATCCTTCAACTTCTGTAAAAAGCTCCTCTCATTATCAAACAAAGTAGTTCAGCAACATGACAACTGGATGGATAGCCATAAATGTACTCCTTGAGTAAGTAGCATAGCCTTCATCAAACCGGATGGAAAATCCAAATGCTAAACTTTCCTATCTGGATGGTTAAGTTCCAATATTGGTTACTCAAGTCTACTTGCCCAAGAAGAGGGGCCTATTTAACTAAGAATTCCATTTGCAAAAATATATCAGTATACATATTAAATCTCTCTCTTACACACACAAAAGGAGCCCCTACTTCTAAAATAGGCAACCTCAGTAATCACATGGTACAGATTCACTGAATGAAACTGTCTGGAAGTCAAAATATCTAAAAAAAAGATGGATTCATACATGCAATTTCCCACCACCAAAAGGACCATCAATAAATCAACTAACAACTGCTCAGCAAAAAGTAAATCAATAAGAAATCCATAAACTCTCTAAGATCATACTACATACTGGAGTAAACATATAACTTCCGTCCAATCTAAAGCCATTTGACATTCAGACATTTTAATTTGTGCAAACGTTATTCACAGACTGACAGTTTACTTAGCTGTAATGCTGACCTTCGCTTTTGAAAAAAACAAATTCCCAGACTTTGTCAATAGCTCAAAGTGCAGAGAGGATTATTTTTTTTATTTATTATGTATTTATTTATTTTTGGAAAACATCTTTAAAACTGTTAAATTGATGACACACCCAGAAACACAGAAAAGTTATTGTGATAAGTAAACCACAGACTGCTGCAAGAAATCAGTCACATTAGCACTCTATGCTTACGTCCGAACCAATGGAAGCATACCTGTCAATTCCAAAAGAATTAAAGTAGCTTAATAAGAAAGTTATTTGCAAGGTTACATGGCAGTTTATACTGGAAATAAGCAGAGATATTAAAAAAAGCTCTGTTTCTCATAATTATGCTAAAAAAAGTCTTCCAAGGTAAATACAACCTTCTAATTTAGTATGGAACCATACCTCTCAACCTTAGAGCAAGAAATCTGGACAAAGCGAAAAATAAAAGTGTGACACAGGCCCAAAAATAGTTATGCATCACAGACACCATTGAAACAGCTGTAGCTGCAAACATTATACATCACGTATAATGTTTCTATCCTATCATTGTCAGTTAAGCATTATATGGCTCATTCAATCCTGCCTTCTTTTGCGACAAAGAAAACCATGCTTTGAAATGACAAATGCATTGAAAATAATAAAACACATTGCATCCGCATCCTGCAACTTCCTACTGCAAACAACCACAGAGCTTTCACTGAAACTAGGGCTGCTTATTTCCCCAAAATGACAGCTCTCCCTAATTAAGTCTAATGGTATACAATCTACCAGGATCTGGACTACCTGAAATAAATTAAATTATAGCCTGTAAATTGCAAGTGCACTTTGTTTAATTAAATTATATTTCAAAGCCCACTTGCTGTATTTTTTCAGTAACATCCCAATATCCATTTCCAGGTCACTTTACAAGACATTGGCAGTGGTAGACTTTGAATCCTCCAGATCCCTACAGGACCACACTCATACTGCTAACATAGTCCATTAAATGTAAATATCCATCCACTGTAAGTGGCAAGAAGCTATGTCTTAAAAAATCTGCTTTTGGCATGCCTAGTACCCAAGTATCAGGTTTTGAAACAAAGAAATGTATTCTCCACAGTCTGCAAGTCTCTTTCTTTAATAATCATCTACTGCTGCAGCACTCCCAACACAAACACACACATACACACCAAAACCCCCAACATTTAAAAAATGACATTGTGCCCACCTGATTTGCCAGTATTGATGATCCACCAAAGATATGCTTACTGTTGTCCAATCTACCACTGCTTAGAACCCCCCACTGATAAAAAAGTGCTGGGTGCTTTTTTGTTTGTCAAAAAAAAACTTTATATGCATACTGATGTTAGAGTTACAGGTCACGGGCGCGAAAATCCACTACTGACCCAGAAACCCTAGGCTACTGTCTCATTCTTACTCCCTGGAACTGCATTACCTTGGATGACTACTTTTATTTCCTAAGCAAAAGACACAAATTGGAAGAGGAGGCAAAAATCCAGAAATTCTTCGAAAATCCGTACAGTTGAGAGGTATGATTTCATATTCAATACAACACTCTCCCTGTCAGGAAAGCTGCAATTTAATGAAAGTGCACTTTTAATGTACGATATATTTGTGAGCTAACTTGTTTGTGTTCAGTAGGTAGACTGATCGTCATTAGCCTCTTTGTGCATGTGTCTCTCTCTGTCATGCACACATAAACACACACACACTCTTCTACTTTCACACACAAACATTCTGCTTTCATGCATGCACTCACTCACTCATTCCATACTTACCTATTAACACAGGTTAAGTGCTGTCTCTTTCAAAGGCAATGGCGGCAAATCCATACACGAGTCCCTCTTCAGCAGGAACTCACACACACTGATTCTTTGGCACGAACACACAGACCCTTCTTTGCCACAAAAAAAATCAAAACTAGAAGGATGCTTTGGCGCATCTGCACACCGATGTTAGAGTTACAGGTCACGGGTGTGAAAAACACAACATAAAAGTGTTTTGGGACATGCGTACATCGATGTTGGAGTTAGAGGTAGAGGGCTGCATGGAAGAACTCTGAGGGCCGCATGCGGCCCACGGGCCGCAGGTTGGACACGTCTAATTTAGATAAACTCTCTCTTTATTAACACTTAACATATTCTTCCCATAACTATCTAAAGACCCTAATCATTCTAACCATTTATTTCACACAGCCTTCTTTTCGTTTGTACTCAAGATGACTGTCTCTTTAAAATTATCAGTGTTAAATACCATTAAAAAGTGGGATACATGCTGTTTTTTATCTAAGTACCTACCAACTTCCATATCTTTAGTAAATCTGAATACTGAGTGGACAAGTATTCTTCTTCATTTGCATACATCATGCACAAGCCACCTTCTGCAAGTGCCTCTGTAATATTTTGGATTGGATCGTTCAGGTAGCAACATGACTTGAGCATGACTTTTTTTGGAATCTGGCCTACTGTCATAAAATTTGGGTTCTTAAATACCAAATGAATAAGAAAGACATGAAGTGTCAGCACTTTTCCTTTTAAGTCTGCACAATGGGACAACAAAACCAAATATCCCTGCATTTTATTAACTGCAAGGCTCCAGCGTCACAGAGGCATGACATATGTTGCATCATTCTTTTTCAAAAGAAACAAAAATATGCACAATTTTAAATATCAGTTGCTATAATTCATTTAAATATGTGTATCAAGTATTTATACTTTCACTTCATATAGGCATTCCATTTCACTCCATCATTTTCTGGTTATCATTCTGATGTTAAATATTTATGTTCATATTTAATTATATATTTTCAAAGCAAAACATGCATTAATTTTATAAGAGAAACTTATATTCGGATGCATTTATTTCACCATATCAAATCATTAGCTATCATTTTATATTGTTGGCTTTCTCCAGGTTCTTCCTAATCTTGAATGCTTTTGAGGCTGGGAACACATATACTTAGTATCTACCTATCTATCTATATTTGAGGATGAGGAGACGAACACCTTCAAGATTTTTTTGTGGATAGAGACATTTATATCTATCTATCTATCTATCTATCTATCTATCTATCTATCTATCTATCTATCTATCTATCTATCTATCTATCTATCCATGGGTCTACTTGACATTACTGAAATGTCAGTAGACCGATTTTCAGATCACTGAGAGGAAACAGTCGAAGCTTCACTTAACTGAAACTTAAATTTGCCAACATTCAGATGACTGAAAGTGTAAAAAGCTGACACCCCAAGCTGAGTGGAACAGGAAATCCACTCATTTCTGCACTGTAGTGCGATCTCGGTGTAGGTATATGTAAGATGGAGGGGGCTTGGGGATGCGGGGGATGAAAAAAATGTAAAAATCTATTTTATGATTTTTTTTTTAAGTTTCTTTTTTGTAATGAATATTGATGTCGATGCTATAGTTGCCGTCATGAATATTCAGTGGGGTGTTTTGGATTTGCTGGTATTGGTTGGTGCCGGGGTGTGGGTTTTGTTAGGTACGTTGGTTGGGTTTTATAAGGGTAGTTTACTGTTTCTATAGTGTTGGTAATTAGTGTCATATTTGCATTTCCTGTAAGTCGTCCTCAATGCTTTAAATTTTGTTTGGTATGTAATGGGAAGATTTAAAACTGCAGGATAATATTTGTAGGAAATGTTTTCACAGTTTTTGTAGTGTTTTGTATTGGAGGTCAGTCAGTGTTTTATAATTTTAGGTATGTGACAGGTGGGTTTTTGACTTTTCAGGATTTTGCTCAATTTTTTAAGGGCTGCAGTATGGCTTTTGCGGGTCTTTGTTTTAGTAGTTTGGTGAGCTAGTTTTACAGCTTTACTCTGCCTGATGTCAAACAATCTTACTTCTTTTTTAGGCGATCGAATTTTAGATTGTATAAGCATGAATGTGGCGATATTAAGTTTTTTTAGTCCTCATGCTTCAATATTTCATATTAAGTTTTTTTAGTCCTCATGCTTCAATATATTAAATATTGATTTTATATATGAGCAAACAGTTTAAATGTTTATATTTATATATTTTATTAGAAGAAGGTTTTAATGAATAGTTATTTTGAAATGTAATGTTTAAATAACTATTACTGTTTTAGTTTAGTTGTGAATGTAACATCATTATAGGAAATGACATTTCTGTGATTCTGTGTGATTGGTAACAATGTATTTAAATTATTTTTGTACTCAGTCCGTTATGGTCTGATGAAGCAATTTTGTGAAAGCACTTACCGAGTGCACGATAAATAAATTCTGTTGGTTTATGTATTCAGGAGTATTTTTTTTATGAGATACGAGTTTTTGGATTATATTGCCTTGGAATTTAAGCGGAACTTGCATGGTTGCTGTATTCCTTATTCTGTATTTCACATTTGGCATTTTTCTCAGCGCAGCATTTGCCTACATGAGTGTAGCTGCCCCAATTTTCTTTGCTGTTTTACTTGCTTGTTTGGCAACTGCACTTCGTGAGGACATGGCAGAGGGAACAACGACCGTTGTGGAATTAAATTACAGACCAGAAGTTGGTCAACCGACTATGGAGATGAACAGTAGAACTGAAACATGCTTACACAATTTGTAAAGACATGATATTTTTACTGATTCAGTTAACAGCAGTTCAAATGACAGGTTTAAATGTTTTGTAACTGGTCATGATAATCTGTTATTAAATTATGAAGGCAGCGATGATGGTTCTGCAGCAGTTGTAGAAGGCGCGGAGAGCGATGACCTGAAAAGGGCGATTGATCGGATGGAATTAGATTTTTTTTTAAATTGAAATGAATGCAGTTACAAAGGCAACATTTTGAGGACTGCCTACAGAAAAAGATAGTACCCAGAGGTTTACGGGTTTTGAAGATGCCAACATATGGAACGTAATATCCTGAGTTGCTTGTCAAATGGCAACAAATTAATTTAGAGGTGAGCGCTAAATATATGACTTTATTAAATGAATTTTTTCGACCTGAAGAAGATAGTCTTAGAGAATCTATCAGGCTACAACAAATTGATTTATATACACGTTTTAGTAGAAGTAATATTGATGTCCTGATGGAGGCATTAATGGATAGTGTCTCAGTATATGAGAGGTGACTATTAATACAGAAGAAAGGCAAACTAGATAGAGATATTAAGGACTTTCAATCAGGCCATGTCTTTACTTGGCCCAGGGCAGCTACTAATACTTACCATAATGATAAACGTAATGAAGTTATTAATGATAATATTGTCAATGTGAATAGAAATAACAGAACTACAGGTGCATTATTGACCTCTCAAGAAAAAGTCACTGAAGTGGTGGAAATACCATCTATTTTAGAAAACAGAGTAAATACTTCTGATAAAGTTTCAATGAAACCCTCTCCTATTACAACTGATTGTTCAGTGATCTGTAATGAAGATATACAACCTATTAGTTCTGGACACATTGATAAGACTGTGTTGATGGATGTACGTCCTAAAGTCAGTAACTCTATGGAACAGTCTATGTCAGGGAATTTCCCTCAGTTCCCTTTACCCATACCCACATTCGAGAGAGCTATGAAGAGAGGGCGCTGAATCAGTCGAGGAAGACAAAAACGGAAGATGTCACCAGAAAGAGTGAATGGGCGAACCTTTAAGAAAATGTGGAATCAAGCAGGGACAACTTGATTTAGAATATCTCTGATAAAGTTTTAGACCAGTATGAATGTGCAGTCCTTAACAAAGGGCTGGGCTTTATACCAACAACCACCAGTCAACTTACTGACTTGATTATTGATTTGAAAACTTTTACTAGGAATGTTTTGTTGAAATTAGAAATGGGTAATGATAGTTCAGCTGATCAAAATATATTTAAGAGGTCTAGTACTTATATGCCTAATTACCATCCTTTGGTTTATGCTTTTGATAAGATGGTTGAGGATGATTTGCATAAGTATATTAGTCTCGGTCATTCTGAGTCTATACCTTGTATGAGGAATAATTTAAATTACAATGAACGTGAAGCTTTAAAGCGACTACAGGCCAACACAAATGTAACGATACATCCAGCGGATAAAGGTGGACCAGTTGTATTAAGGAACACTAATACATATAGATCTTCGATGTTTGAAATGTTGAATGATGATAAGTTTTATGGTGCAGTAGATAAAGCATTTGTTGAATCTAAGGTTTGCAACATTAAATGTTGGATGATTTGGTTAAGTCAGGTGATATCACCAGAGATTTATTTAAATTTCTTTATGTAGAGAATCCTATTATTCCAGTTATACACAGTCTACCTAAAATCCATAAGGACAGCATCACCCCTCCCATGAGACCTATAGTGTCAGGGAGGGGGGGTGGTGCACTGAGCCTTTTTCAGTATATATTGAAAGGCATTTGCGGCCTATGATTAATGATAATTCGAGTATCTTGAGAGATTCTCAGCAATTTTTGAAGGAGTTATATATGTATTGTACTAATATTGATAAGGATCCGAATGAGCTTGTGTTGGTAACGCTGGATGTTCAATCGTTATTTACCGTCATTCTTAATTTTGATGGTGTGAGTTACATCAAACACTATCTTGAAAGGCATAGTGAACATAATGAAGAACTGAGGGATTTAATATGCTTATTTTTGGAAACAGTTCTTGAAAATAATGTTTTTATATATGAGGGCACATTCTTCCTACAACGCGACGGCGTAGCTATGGGCACACCTTGTGCAAATAGCTATGCCAATATATTTCTCGCTTTGTGGGAAGAAGATGTTCTATATAAGATGGAGTTATATGAGAAGAATGTTTTATTTTATAAGCATTTTGTTGATGATGCTTTTCTTTTGTGGAGTGGTAGTCTAGATAGGTTAAAATTATTTGTTGGACAGATGAATCAAGCTACCAATTATTTAAAGTTTGCTATGGCTGCTTCTAAAAAGAAGATTCATTTTCTTGATATATGTGTGGAGAGGTTAAGTGATGGCTCATTTGACACTGGTGTGCATAGAAAGGAGTGCTATAGGAACACCTTGCTTCATAGAAGCAGTATGCACCCTAATTATGTTTTTAAGAGTGTAGTCAAGGGTCAAGCAATGCGTGTATCCAGGCTGAATAATACAGAAACAGGCTTTAATATAAAGTTAAATGATCTAAATGATAGGTTTAAGTACAGAGGATATAGCTCTCATGATCTCAATGGGGGCTTTATGATATAGACTCTTTGAGAGAAAATAGAGCGAAACCGTACTTCTCTAGTCAGATTGACGGTGATCTTTGTACTAGAGTTAATGTAGCTACTGAAATTAGAATACCAATGTATTATACTAAAGATAGAAATAATATCTATGATATCTTTAAGAGACATTGGGGAGTCTTGTTAACTGACCCACAGATAGCTGAAATAATAGGAAATAAACCTAAATTTAGATATAAAAATAGAAAAAATATTAGAAGGATGTCATGTTATCCACATGCTGAGAGAGAAGCTTTAAATTTAATAGGAACGATTCCATGTGGAACCTGTAATTACTGTTCGTATATTAACAGATCAGGGAGTTTTGTGCATCCTGACACTGGTAAGGAGTTTAGATTTAAGTGTATAGCCAGCTGTGACACACAGCATGTTGTTTATTTAGCCACATGTGTTGAATGTCATTCTTTTTATGTAGGAAAGACGGATAGACTACTTAAGAATAGGATTAGGGAACATTTATATAACATTAAAATAAGAGCCATCACTAATACTTTAGCCAAGCACGTAATGTCTACAGGCCCTAAGCATATATTCATGGCTATAGAAATTATTAAACCTGACCCAAGAGGCGGCAATGTAAACAATTTCACTGAAGAAAAAGAAATTAAGTGGATTATCCGCCTCCGAGCTGACGTAGGGAAAGGATTAAATGAAAGAGTATCCATTAAACCAATCCTTCGCACCAAATGTCTTAGGGTTAGATAGGTGTCCACGTTGAAGCCCCTCCTCTTATTATATAAGCATAGCCTGGATTAGATAGCTTGCACATGTTGGAATTGTCACGTTCTCTTTATATTTATATTCTTCATGGTGTATATATAATTGGTTAAAATATAAGTTTATGTAGAAGCTTTCTTAGTATATAAGTATGTCCTGGATTTGATAGCCTGCATAGGTTATGATTTTCATATGCATTTTTTATGTGTATATTTTTTATTATGTATATATAACTGGTTAAAATACCAGTCTTTTTAGATACATATTTCTAGGTTATGAGTAGTTTGCATATGTGTTCTGTGACTAGACATTGGTTGCTATCTTGGATGAACATAAATGTGCAGTTATGAAGTTTTGGAATTGTTATATGCAGTCTCTAGACTTCTGAGTATTCTGTTGTTATGATCGACGAAGTGGATTTAGAGATGAAAGTTTTGTTTTGTAAACTTAGAATGATGATTTGAAGTCGGAAACCATAATTTGATTTCTGACTTCTATGGTATTGTATCTCCACTTTTAGTCGTTGATACTTTGACATCGTCTAGCAGTTATGTAGGTAGTTTTTACATTCCTTACACATAGATATATGGTTTCATTTTAGATGAATAGGAATGTACAATTATGACGCCATGGAATTACCATGTGCAGCTTATAGATTTTAGGGCATTTCGTTGTTATACCCGATTAAATGGATTTAGAGATGTAAGGTTTGTCTGATGAATATGGGATGATGTTATGAAGTCGAAAATTAAAGTTTGATTTCTGACCTCCTTAGTACTTTTCCTCAATGATTAGTCGTTGATATTTAGACACTGTCCAATATTTATGTATACTGTTTTTTATATTTAGTAGTGTTGTGCCTGATAACTATTTCAGGTTTTGTGTAGGTAGAAGGTATAGTAATTATTTGACCTATACGGCTAGTTTAAATATATTTACAAGCATAGATATCTCTATTGATTTATGAGTTAGGTATTTATATATTATGCCTTGTATGAATACACTGAATGGTTTATCTGCTTAAGGAAGAACCTTTGTTCTGGATTATTTTGTTGACATATGGATGCTCAATTTTTTAAGGGCTGCAGTATGGCTTTTGCGGGTCTTTCTTTTAGTAGTTTGGTGAGCTAGTTTTACAGCTTTACTCTGCCTGATGTCAAACAATCTTAGTTCTTTTTTAGGCGATCGAATTTTAGATTGTATAAGCATGAATGTGGCGATATTAAGTTTTTTTAGTCTTCATGCTTCAGTATATTAAATATTGATTTTATATATGAACAAACAGTTTAAATGTTTCTGTTTATATATTTTATTAGAGGAAGGTTTTAATGAATGGTTATTTTGAAATGTAATGTTTAAATAACTATTACTGTTTTAGTTTAGTTGTGAATGTAACGTCATTATAGGAAATGACATTTTTGTGATTCTGTGTGATTGGTAACAACGTATTTAAATTATTTTTGTACTCAGTCCGTTATGGTCTGATGAAGCAATTTTGTGAAAGTGCTTACCGACTGAGTGCATGATAAATAAATTCTGTTGGTTTACGTATTCAGGAGTATTTATTTTATGACATACAAGTTTTTGGATTATATTGCCTTGAAATTTAAGCAGAACTTGCATGGTTGCTGTTGCTGTATTCCTTATTCTGTGTTTCACATTTGGCATTTTTCTCAGCGCAGCATTTGCCTACAACAGTGTAGCTGCCCCAATTTTCTTTGATATATATATATATATATATATATATATATATATATATATACACATATTTATTAACTGGGAATGTCCGACCTGGAATGAAGCCAATTTTCAGCGGAGGCTCGGAGAAAAATGTTCTGGACACATGTCTTTGTAACATGGGAGGAAACCAGAGTACTCAGAGGAAACCCACACGAATGCAGGGAGGACATGCAGACTCCACACAGAAGGCACCCCAGCCAAGAATCAAACCAGAGAACCTCTTGCTGTGAGGTGACAATATATATATATATATATATAAACACAGATATATGCACCTTGTGATTCTTTGGATGGGAAAACATAACCTTGAATAATTTGGGGGATAGTGACGCTTATACATCAATGGGGCAGTAGTCGACAATGAATCTGATTCTTCATATCTTGTGATGCAGTCATTTTTCAGCTGGTACTTGGTAGAACCTTACCCCTGGATTTGGCAAGCTGTGCACGGAGTGCAGGAATAGTGCAAGAGCTGCTGCACGCAATATGGCCGATGAGCGATCCCGGAATGAGCTTTCAGGACATGCACGACTGCTCCTACACTATTCCTGCATGGACACTACTGCTATATGCTAATTACCTCATTTGCTGGTGAAAACCATGCAAATGAGGTGAATTAGCAATCCAGGAAGCAGGTAGGTGTCTGTGCAGGAATAGTGTAACCTGCAGAAATGTATTTGGTTACTAACCGAATACATTTTTCCAAATTACAAAAATGGAGGCATGACAGCTCTAAAGACAGCATGTATTCAATGTAGTAGGCATGCCAATGGCCAAAAATATGGCCATTGGTATGAGAAATAGTTGCAAAATTGTAAAAAATAACTTTTATTTTTTTTGGCCGATTTCGGCCGTTTAAGTGTAGGGGAGTGGTGCGCAAACGGGATCGACCCGAAAATAAGAAAAAAAGTTGGAAATAAGCTTTTAAACCCAAATCAGCATTTTATAAATGTAAAAATGGAGCAACTAGTGCAGACCAAAACTAAAAACAAAAAACACACACTGCCAGCAGTCAGGAAACTTCAAAGATTTCTTCTTTGTATAAACCAAACAATAAGCAGCAACCAAACGATAAAATTCACTTTAATGTAGGCAAAACCATAAAAATCAATGGATCAGCATTTTGCCATAATAGTCAATGGCATGCATAAGACAACAATACCAGGGAATAGTGGTTGCTAAGTGGGAAGGCTGAGTGTGAGTGTGGTAACTATGAATTAGCATTTTGTTTTATGCAAATGAATGGATTCATACTGAATCACAGATTTCCTCTCAGTGTTAGCTTGCACCCAACCGTATAGGTGCAGCAACACCATTGTATAAGTATAAGAGGTGGATGACCACATAAGGGGGAGTGTCATGCATGCTGTAAGCTTAATGGAGCTCTGTGGCCCGTGTTTGCCCTTAGCTAAGCACAGCTAAGGAAGGGGGTGTTTGAGGCTGCCTAGCAGTGTTTACATTGCCTAAATGGGTGTTCGTGCTGTGCACCAGGCTTTAAACAAAACAAAAAAAAAAACAGGAAATAGCAGCTCTGTTCACATCTGAGCACTGAGTATGCATGCCACACCTCTGGGCTTAATCAGGAAGGCAATAGGAAGGGAAAACAGCAGTAGGAAGGCAGTCAAGGAGAACTACCATAGCTGGCAGGTGAAATGTATCAGAATAAGCCAATTACACATGGAACAGCCTAGCACACTACTATAAACTATACAAACACCTTTCAGTCTGTTTTGTCCCATAAATTCTACACCACTGGTGTACTCAGATGGTGGAAATTTTACCTGACAAAATTAACAAAATGTTAGGGGCTGCTGTCACTCTCATACATCAATATGTGCAAGAGGCTGAGGGTGGTGAGGATGTGAATGCTGATGACCAACCCACAGTGAGGAGAAGGAGAAGAGTGTACAGACCCAGGGTGACCTGCCAAGGGCTACATGAGCTGGAGATAGTGGAGCACTATAGGGTGGATAGGGACATTCTACAGCAAATTGTTGAGCTGTGCCAGCAACGTCTCACACACAGAACCAACAGTGGGAAACCCATCCCAGTGGATATCAAAGTATGTGCAGGCTTAAGAATACTACCCACAGATACCTTCCACAGGACAACTGGGGATATCATGGGGATCTCACAGGCATCAGCATCCAGGGTAATCCACCAGTTCCTGGATGCCATGTCAGCACATACCGGGGAGCACATATATTTTTCAACACCCGTGAGGCGTTGACTAGCAATATGCATCTCTTACACCAAATAGCAGAATACCCAGAGGTAGTGGGTGCTATAGACTGCACGCACATACACATCAAAGCAGCACCCGGCAAGTGAGGTAGGGTCTACATAAACCGCAAGGGCTTCCCCTCCATCAACTGCCAGCTCGTGTGCAATTCCCAGGGCATTATCCTGAATGTGTGTGCTGGCACTCCTGGAAGCTATCATGATTCCCACATCTGGCATATGACACAGCTGTATCAAGCATTTTCCAGTGGGGACATACCATATGGCCAACTAGCAAGGGATGCTGGCTACACACTGGAGCTGTGGCTGATGACACCCCTCAGAAATGCACAAATATCTGAACAAGAACTCCATAATGAGGCACACGCACAAACCAGAATCATAATAGAGTGTGTGTTTGGGATGCTCAAGTCATGGTCCTGCTGCCTGGACATATCCGGTGGAGCCTTGCTGTACTCTCCAGCTACATGTACACAAATGTTAATAGTACATGCCATGCTACACAATATGATCCTGTGGAAACAGATGCAGCAGGAACAGCATGGGGCAAGGACACATAGCCCCCCCCGCCACCATTGCAAAGGCCATCACAGGCACAGGACTCGGAGGAGGAACTACCTGAGCCTGCCCATGTAAGCAGAAGGAGGTGTGCCCAGTATGCCCAGGCCTTGGCAAAGAGACAACGCATAGCACATACACTGACATGATAGGGACCCAGGGAATGACACCTCTCTCTGACTCACACATACAGTAAAAGGGGTGCCAAACATGACACTACCTGTGCTTTACCATGTATAGGGAATGTACTATATGCATCTGACATAGTCAGCCCTCCAGCACCATCCTCAGTATTGGCACAGCCACAAGGTAAGTCAGTCTTCCTATCAACTGCTGAATGGAGTAGTATGTTCTGATAGTTGTATCTATGGTATGGACATGAACATGCAAGGGAATCGGGTGTCTGAATGGGATGGCAGCACATAGTGGATACCTATATGGGCAGCATGAAATCCATAACAAATACTGCTGTCAACATACTAGGCAGTACTAGACAAGGTCACAAATTCCACTGCAGTACATGTGGTGGCCCAAATGTGTGTCCATAGGGAACACACATGCATGTCAGTGATGCTCCCATACCCACCACCAGCCTCAGCCAGCAGGACAGGTGTAGATGACCATAAAAAAAGGCTGGGCTAAGGCCTCCAATTGATGGCAATGGTTAACAGCCCCCCTCCAGACCTACACAGACAGACTACAACAGGTCAGGCAGTTGTATGTCAGTTCTGAAGGGTAAGAAGTCTGAAACTGAAATGTAGGTCAATAAAACCTAAGATCTGTACTCTACTGATATGCCTCCAGTCTGCATGATAGGTCAGAATACAAAATGAAATGGAAGCCAACAGAGTACCTGAAATACCAGTATAGTCATAGCAAATGTTTAAAGTCGTCAGGTGTGCCCCCCCACTATCCTATGTAGAAATGCAGTAACATGTAAGTGTGAGGTGTAATAACAGTGGAGCACAAATTACCCAAGCTGGCCCAATCTACAAGATAGATTGTTGCATGTATACAATATACAGGGGTCCATGTGTTAGGTTGCCATGTTTTCAATATTGTGTGGAAGTGATCAGCATGTAGGCATGGAGGGTTGTGTCTCGGTGGCCTATGGGCAGTACTGTGGATGACAGGGTCATGTTCCAACAACTGCAGTGCCAGCCACAATGCTTCTCAGCAATACCTATGTCAGCAGTCATCCATACTCACTGTCCAGATGTCAATATCTGTCACAGTCTGAAAGATGGACATGCCATGAATGTGGGCCCATACATACACACAGTACACAGGTGGAAGTACCCTATACAGAGTGCATAAAATGTAACTGTGATCTGCACACAGCTTTGGAATTGTACATACAGGTTAGCAGCACATTAGTTGTCCATGTAGTATGGAATACTGATGTCATCTGGACAATCACTGGCAGACCACAAAAGGTACAGTTATGAAGTAATGAGAGACTGCCAATGTCCCTGCACAAGGCAGCATAAGGGGAATGTCCCAGGTATATCTGTGAATCAGCTGCAAGTAGCTTCCATATCACACATGCACTCAGCTCACCCCACCATCAGTCACAGGTTTATCACAGGTCATATCCTTGCTGTTGGGAATGAGTACAGTATGACCCCACTTGTGTATGGGAATACCTACAGAATACAGAGGTGTCCTATGCAGGTGTGTCCCTAGCTGTAAGCAGTGTCCTGCCTGCATCCAGACTAATGGGTCAATATGTACAGGAACTATTGCCATTAACTACTTGCACACTTACCGTGTCACCCCAGGGGAATCCACTGGGCATGCAGCCTGGGAATGTAGGAGTGACAGAATACACTGGCCTGCTACAGATGGCCTGCATCACTATCAAATGCCCTACAGTCCTCTGTCAAAGGCCTGTGCCTCACCTGTAGTGCCAATGTATGGTATCTCATGGGGTCCCAAATAACATACTAACACAGTCAATAGAACACAAATACAAGGCCATTTTGACAAATCCCAGTAGCATGCCCCCCATGTCCTACTGCATGAACTGTGGACCAATGCATAAATACCACTGGGATGAAGGGCCAACTATAGGGATACTTCCCAGATATCGCTCGCATAATGTTAGGACGAGGATAGAATAACAGTGTGGGAGGGGTGTAGATGCATGGACGTCATGGACTGTGTGAAGTCTGAAACTCTGATGTGTGGCCAAACTACCCCTGCCTGCAAACCCAGTAATGGGTGGCTACAAACCTGCTTGCAAACCACAGTGTGAAGAGGAACTGACCAGCTATATGATCCATGCCTCTGGGTAACCTGGGTGAATCTGTACAGCTGAGAGGTATGGCTACAGCAGGATATGGCCATTCTATTGAGTCGATATATGTACAAGAAGGGGATGCTCAGCCACCATACTACCAAGGTGCTGGACCATTTACACAGACCTATCTGCAAGTCTCTGTAGCTACCCCTCCAGAATGGCAGGAATGTGCAAGAATGTGTAGGCTGCGGACCACAATACTGGACTCAGCTTCATTCATCTTGTATTTTCCAGTAAATAACTATGAGCAAGTAATTATATCTGTCAGTAGTCGATAACATACTATTTCACAGTGTAAAATAGTACATATGTCTGAATAACTCTGCTAACACCAACCATGTAACACAAGCAGCACAGACAGCTATAGTTACAGTATCCCCCTATCTGTCGCCCATTGTGACTCCATATTGTCAACCTATCTAAAAAAATATATAATCTTAGGCTTGTACTATAATTGTTAAAACTTATGTACCAAATTATACTGTTATTGTCTTTGTCTTGACCTTTTATGTTGTTGTAATTTGTGGAGCTTTTCTCCTCGGGCCTCCACTGAAAATGGACATATATCCAGCTGGACTAGCCCGGTCAACAAATGTAAAATAAATAAAAATAAAAATAAAATCTACAGATATCCTGCAGAAACAGGTTGCTATCTGTAGGTTGAAAACACCAAACCCTGGGCTGGAGAACAAACCTACCTGGAATGGATTCACACACTCAATACAGAAAGTCATATTGGGCATGCTCCTACACAGAGAAATGAAGCCCTTGTCTGACAACACAGTGGACTATACATATCTGACATTTGCAGATGTCTGTGCACACATCAAATTGTACACCATTTATGTTTCACACACACATTGGATAGGAATACTCATACATATCCAAGGCCAACACACTATAATATGTCAAAACACACACACAAAGATGTGAGGAAGAGAGAGACAGACAGTGACAGATACAATTCCATTATGAGGCCTGTCCCACCTGCTACACATCCGATTGGTTGAAATCACATGATTTATGGCCCATTCACACACACTGCACTTCCCATTGCCCATGTTAGCACTCCTGCTGATGTCACTCACCTAGGAATAACCCTTTGGCCAAGTCTCAGCCCTGTAAGCTCTGTGGCACTTGTGATAACTGTGCAATACTGTAGTGCAGCAAGCTGGTTAGGCAGGAGTTCTAATCCCAGCTATGGCAACTGTGATAATGTGTGTGTGTGTGTGTGTGTGTGTGGAGGTGAATGATTTTGAGGCCATTCACACTCGCTAGACCTGCCATTGCCCACTTTCGCACGCTTGATGATGTCAGTTACCTTGAAATAACCCTTTGGCCAAGTCTCACCCCTGTAAGCTTTGTGGTGCTTGTGATGGCTGTCTAATACTGTAGTGTAACACACTAGCTAGGTAGGAGTTCTAATCCCAAGCACGGCAACTGTGATAGTGTGTGTGTGTGTGTGTGTGTGTGTGTGTGTGTGTGTGTGTGTGTGTGTGTGAAAATGAATGATTTTGAGGCCATTCACACTCACTACACCTGTCATTCCCCTACTTTAGCACACCCGCTGATGTCAGTCACCTTGAAATAACCCTTTGGCCAAGTCTCAGCCCTATAAGCTCCATTGTGCTCATGATAACTGAATAATACTGTAGTGTAGCAAACTAGTTAGGTAGGAACCTGGTCCTGGCAACTGTGATAATGTGTGTGTTTGTGTGTGAGAGTGTGGGTGTCTTTGTTGACACCTGATTTTGTGGTCATTCACACTTACTACACTTCCCTTACCCACCCATTAGCTCTGCAGCTGATGTCACTCACCTTCAAAGATACCTTTGGACAGCTCTTCCACATATAAGCTCCATGGTGCTTGTGATACCTGCATAATACCAGTGTGTAGCAAACTAGTTAGGTAGGAGTTCTAATCCTGATCCTGGCAACTGTGAAAATGTGTGTGTGAGAGTGTGTGAGTCTGTGTTGACACCTGATTTTGTGGTCATTCACACTTACTGCACTTCCCTTACCCCTCCTTTAACACTGCAGCTGATGTCACTCACCTTCAAAGGTACCTTTGGACAGTTCTCCAACATATAAGCTCTGTGGTGCTCGTAATAACTACGTAACACTATAGTACCAGTACATAGCTAGGTAGGGGTTTGAAACTCAGTACTGGCAAGTGTGTGTGTGTTTGTTTGTGTGTGTGTGTGTGTGTTATCAGTATCCTGTGTGGGTGTTGGTGCGATTGTGTAAGCAACAGGATCCATTGCAGGGCGGGTTTTGCAACATTTTCATATTGAGGACCCATATGTCCCAATGTCACATTACAAGGCCAACAGTTGTCAAACACCATAGAGGTTGTTGTAGAAAATCCACAGCGATACATTTATATTTAGGCAACCTTTATAATACCCAGAGACCTCTCTCCACCCATGGATCATACAAAAACATACTTGGCTCTTCCTCTCTTCCTTTCTTTCTTTCTCTCTGTCTCTCTCTCCCCCCCACACTTTCTGGTAGATGTGGAAAAAGGCATCTGTTTTGCATAGGCAGCAGCTTGACTTTGGTAGGTAATGCTCATGATCAGCTGATGGCCTGTGCATGAATTGGAGTCCTCCACTTGCTAATTGCATGTGGAACACCTGTGGTATCATTCCTATAGCCAATTGCATGGAAACACAGTCCTATAAGTAAGCACTGGAAATGGGTGTTGCCCCTTCTCCTTCACTGTGAGCAGGACTTTATGTGGGTGTGTGACAAACAGCATCACAGAGGGTAGTTGGAAATACCTCTTACAACAAACACTGTGGAGACAGGCCAACAAACTGAAGGGGGATGTTCCAGACATGGGGACAGAATGTAAGTATTGCTGTTCTACATTTGAAGTAATGTTGGTTTAACAGGGTTTGTGTGGATATGGCTGTTCTGCATGATTTAAAGTCTGGCATGACAGTGTTATGTGGTTGAGAAAACTCTCACCTGTAGGGCTATCTGCAGACTAGGCAGAGTTTGGAGTCTTAGATTTGGTGTGTTACTCACACATTTTCTGTCTTTATAAATGCAGTAGCATACTCTGATGATTCTACTCAGTAAATGGTAACATCCATGTGTGTTACTGACTTCATATCCCTCAGAAGAGATATGTCACAACAAACCCTGTTACACCAGCAGTGTTCTCAGTTTATAACTGCAATATGTCAATATTGGCCCGGTGTTTGTGCCTATGTCCACCAAGTCTGTCACCCTTTTTTCATATGCCATGCAGTAAGAGGTGGGTATGTACAGTCTACCATTATTTACTGACATAATTCCTGATATTAAGCCAGTGACATATCAGACTGCCAGCCATGTAATGTATAGGAGGCCTAATAGTTGAGGACAAAACCTGGATATTCTGTTTTAGTCTGTACAGTAGTGAAGTCTGTGTACTTATGGTGATTGTTGACAGAATGTCTGTATTATGTAACAGTGTATTGTGATCATGTTATTTGGCCTGTGTACAGACTGGGGTACATGTCAGTGTTCTTGGTCATGTTCTATCTGATGTTGCATGCTGCTTGAGTTTCTGATACCCTATCAGCCTATATGTTTGTAGGGCTAGACTGAGACATGTCCTGTACCACAGTCAGGCATCAGACTACACTGTGAATTGGGCCAGTATATGTAGGGTTAGTGTGTGAGTGACAAACATGATGATGACTTGTGTTCACACAGGCCATAGACTGTACTATTACTTAGGCTTACCATTATGTGACTGTGACGGTGTTGAGATTGGTTGTGGGTATGCACTTTCACACTGGTGTCTGTTACTCCATGCTGTTACATGCCTGTAGTACCTGCTATATTTGCAATTACATGTGTATTCCCCCTCCTGCCTGTAGTGTAGACATTGATTCCTGGTTTGGTTTTGGCATTTAATTGCAATTGCCATTCTGTCTCCTTTGTTCTAGATCCAGGTTGGTATCCCCTCCTCTCCCATCCACAAACACTCTATTAATAACAACAAATATAAACTTTCTGAAATTGTTGCCAACTGTGCTATGAGTGGATAATGCCTAGCAACTCAATATATTTACCCTAGTGTGATGTTGTGTCCAGATATTTGTCAGATGTACTGTTGCCTGGCCACCATACGTGTTGTGTATTTCTGACAAAGCAGTGGGCTGGTGTGAAGATGTATGTCACTAACTAGTGTGAAGTATGTGACTTGGGATCTCTGCTCCTCCAGTTAATATGTGTTAGGACAGACAGGAGGGTGTGAATGCATCAACTGTGTGAGCTTATCTAGTCCAGCATTTCTGATATATCCCCATTTTCATGGCTTTAAAAATCCCCTTGGTCAGGCTTGTTCTACATTTCTTGTGCTAAGGCATTCTGTGTATACCTCCTGACTGACCAGATTGTTTCAGACTGTCCATATTTATTGCTCATATTTCTTCTGTATTCCACAGGATCATTACTGTGATTTGTGTGGTACTTCACTATGATGATTTTATGATGTCTGTCAGTAACTGAAGGTGTACATGTCAGTTTCAGAAGAGCCTTTCTTCACAGCATGTATGTTGACACAACCCCTGTCACTGTAGCAACATTCTACATTTATAACTGCAATACATACATTACATTCCCCTTGCACTAAAAGGTTGAGAGTTATGGCCCTGAGGTATGACTCCACTACACATCATGGGCATATGTTATATATACATATATGTGTGTGTGTTTGTGTATATATATATATATATATATATATATATATATATATATATATATATATATATATATATTTATCTATCTATCTATCTATCTATCTATCTATCTATCTATCTATCTATCTATCTATCTTTATAGAAAGTTCCGTAGTGCAAAGAAAGAACTGCTCCCAGATAAAACCTTAACGCAAAAATTTATTTACAAATACAAGCAGCGTTTTCACTACTCTCAGTAGGTAGCTTCATCATGAAAACGCTGCTTGTATTTGTAAATAAATTTTTGCGTTAAGGTTTTATCTGGGAGCAGTTCTTTCTTTGCACTACGGAACTTTCTGTTTCGCTGGTTTGTTGTGTCTTTGAAGTTTGGTATCTATATTTATAGAGAGAGAGAGAAATATAAATATATGTATATATATATATATATATATATATATATATATATATATATATATATGGATCTACTTCATATGATCAACAGTTCATATGATCAACAAACTTTTCAGAGAGACTCAAACACCTAAAGCTCAAAACACCATCAACTCATTTGGTCGAAACTCATAACATTGACAAATGACATTCAAAGCATTATGCCCTTTCACCACTGTAGCGTGACCCTGGAGTTAGAATAAATAGATAGGGGGTGTGGGGGACACAGCCCCCCACAATGGGGGGTGTGGGGGTGTAGCCCCCCACATTATTTAGATAAAAATTGTCATCTTTGTTATAAATATCCACATATATCTGTGAAATGTATTATGTATGTGAGGGGCTATGCCCCCCACACCCCCCTATCTATTTATTCTAACTCCAGGGTTGCGCTACAGTGGGGAAAGTGCATAATGCTTTGAATGCCATGTGTTGATGTTATGAGTTTCGACCAAATGAGTTGTCTGTGTTTTGAGCTTTAGGTGTTTTGGTCTTACTGAAAATGTTGTCGATCATATGAACTGTCAATCATATGAAGCAGACCCATATATATATATATATATATATATATATATATATATATATATATATGTATACATATGTATAAACATGTATCTATATCCTTTTATGTGTAAGCATGAGTGTTGTATATACCTTCTCAGATGTATCCCACCATATTAATCTATGTGTATATTTACATATAAGAATATGACTGATTCAGCACCATTTTCACTTACAAGTACTAAACAATTGTAGTCAAAGCAGTTGTTCACTACTATTCAGCATGTGTACTGAATGATATATTTGAAAAACAACAGACATCTTCACAGCTCAGATGGCTTAGTGGTTAACTGCTATGACTACAGTGTGCAGGGTCCTGGGTTCAAGACCTGCAAGGGCTGTTTACTTTGTTGCTAGGCAGAAAAAGGACTGTTGGATACAGAGTGGTTAAGGTAGTTTTGAGCAGCTTTAAGTGTGTTTGCATAGGTTTGCATGACAGTAAGTGGTGCTAACATACAGTTAAAGAAAAAGGCACTTACAGCATGTAGGCTTTGCTTACTAGTGCACAAATCTGCTTAGCATTTACATTTCAGCAATGCTTACACCTGCTAAGCATAGCTCAGCCCTGGTAACCAGTGATCACATTCCAGACTGATAAAATAGCAGGGTAGTGACATCTTTGATTAGTGTAATTCCATGTACACCTGCTAAGCATAGCTCAGCCCTGGTAACCAGTGATCACATTCCAGCCTGATAAAATAGCAGGGTAGTGACATCTTTGATTAGTGTAATTCCATGTACATAACATGCTTCTATGTGCTGTCATTACAGTAGCAAGGGGAGTGAGTATACTGTATGGGACACCTGAGTATACATGGGTAGTACCATAATCTTTTCTCTTTGTATGTGTTTCATACTTGGGTAGTATCCCAGGTTATATGCAGTCACATATGCATCTATTGTATCATTACATTACTACATTTAACAGTGCTTTTCCAAGTAAGAGTAGATTGCAAATTATAGTACTGGAACCGTACACCCGTGCATGCAAAGCTGGACTCTGAGTACTGACTATTGTGTTCTTGGTGTTTGGCCTGTATGTTTTTATGCATCTCCTATTGGATAATGATCTGATATGTTGATATTAACTGTAGACTACTATGTTTTTAGGACATGTCATTGAGGACTGCTGTCATGTAGTAATGGCATACCTATCAGTTTCAGACATCTATCTGTCAAAACATTCATCCTAATGCATAACCTGTTGGCTAGCTACTTTCTGTCTGTCCTCTGTACAGATGTGCAGATGTCAGGTATTCTTCTTGGCTGCTTACAAGCAATCTCTGATTGACTGACAGTTACATGTTTGCCCAGATGTTTTAAGAATGCCACAGCTAGGAAACCCCACTCTGTATGCACCACATGCCATGGATACCTCAACTAGACTACCACAGTCAACAAAACATGTTTGGGTACAGGTCCCTAACCCAGACACTGGCCATGTTATGCAATATATGTTGCATATACATCAATTGGAGCACTACACTGGCCCTCTTCAAAAGAAAACCAGATGAGTGGGTGTTGCATTTAACTGTCACCCTGGGGATCACTCAACTGGCATCAGTTGATAGATGGCCTGCTGAGAAATGTCAGGTGGCATGATACCAGTATACTCACATGCCCTACTCCTCTCATCTCTCCATGGACATTAGCCTGGTACACACCTACGAACACCTGCACCTATGGACCTCACTACTGACAAATGTGTGTGTGCATTATTGAGTATAACAGTGTCTGTGTGTGTAAACTTGTAGTTGTAAATCCTCTGAGGGCCTTCTCACCCACTACACCCCCCATTGCTATACTTAGAAAGGCCTGCTGCTGTAATTCACATTAAATGTACCTTGTGACACTCTTTCCCCTGTGGACTACCTGGAGCTTGCAGTACCAGCATAACACTGTTCTACAAATAGGTTGATAGCCATGGGTTACCCTCTGAGTTCTTGAAAATATGAGTATGTGTGTGCATGTATGTGTTTGCAATTGTGTGAGTGTGCATATTTTTAAGAGACAGCATTCTGAGGCCACATTATCCAAATATACTAAACCTTGCCATACATTATAAGGGATGGTGATGTTGCTGACATTAGGAGAGCCATGACAAACCCTCACCCTACAATCCCTGTGGCATGTGCAATAAATGCATATCTCTGTAGTAGCACTGATTAGATAGACAAAGGTTTGTATTGCAGTCCTGGTCAATGTGCGATTGTGGGTATGTCAGAGCATTATCATGGGTTTCAGTGAGTACAATATCCAATGTGGGGTGTGGGTGCTGGGTATACTGTCTTTACACAATGGTACCCCCAGTACATGTCCCAAGGTCCACTGTATGAGGACCACTGTCACCATCAACCATACAGGCAACTGATTACACTATTCAGCCCAATGATGCATGCACTGTGTACAAAAACTCTGTAACAGTATGGACTAACTGACAAGGTAGTTAGCACTGCTAAACCCAGGTCTGTCAAATTTGGCTATGACTGTATGTGTTTGTCAGTGTGTATATGACAGTATGTCATATATGTATTGTTCATTAACACCCAGTACATCTCCTATTACCATAGTGTACAAGGCCTGGTGATGTTCTTCACTTAACAGGAAACTTGGGACACACCTCACCCTAAAAGCTGTGTGGTGTGTGCAATTAAGGCCAAACACATTAGTAGCAATAAGTACCTAGGTAGGGGTTTTACTCTCAGTGTTGCCAAGTAAGTGTGTGTGTATGTGAAGGAATCTACTTCAAGTTTGCAGAAGATATATGTCCCAGGATATCATTTGTCTGAGAACTAACTGGCAAACGGTAACATTTCAAAGCCATCATCTTGTGGAAATTCATTCCATCAAAACTAGTAGTGGATGTGTAAATGCTCTCTTCCGCACTGTACAGCTGTACAGTGATACTGGAGTTGGTATGTATAATTGGGTGTGGTTGTTGTGGGCACAGCTACCTACATTGGGGTTATTGTTGTGTGTATCCCCCCACTAATGTGCTGTTATACTGTACAGTATATGTTAACAGGTTAAGTAGTTGTTAATCACATTTTGTGTGGTTCTACTCCACCCCACACCCTCCAAAGTGGGGGGCTCTGCCACCACACCAGCACACCAATGTTTACCAACTCTAGGATTGCACTACATTGGGGAAGAGGACATATACCCTGCCAGTACCATTGTCAATGACATTAAACTGGTGGATTGATTATTTACTAATGTAATGTTTTGGAAATTTGGTATACGTGGAATTACATAGGCCAAAATGAGTTCACTGCAAAATGAAGTGCATTCATGTGAATAGTATTCTCTGTATATAGGTTCATAGGTAGGTACTAGGCTATCGGCCCTGGGGCCTATACAAGCCCAGCCAAAAAGGTACCCTGGCTTTTGCCACCCAAGAAAATTATTTTCCTTTGCCACTGTCAAACAGAGCCACAGAGGTGATCCCCGGGGTGAATTTCCTATTTCGCATCCAATCATCAAGATTTTTCTTAAAGAGTGCTAATGAGGAGCTTTGTTTGATATAGATAGGTAGTTTATTCCAGAGTATGGGAAGTCTCTGGGACAGGAATCTATCCCTCCGGCATGTTCTGTTTATTGTGGTGACAAGGTTTAGGTCCCTAGAGCGTGTAGCTTGGAGGGATTGGGATTTCTTTAAGTGGAGCATGTCCAACAGCTCTGGGTTTGACATAGCTTTGTATGTTAGGCAGAGATCACCTCTGAGTAGGTGATATGTGACGGAGTAAAGCTGGAGTTTTTTGAGACGGTTTGCATAGGGCATCTGTTTGAGACCAGTAATCCTCTTTGTGAGGTATTTCTGTGGCCTTTCCAGTTGTTGTAGATGTCTTGTGAGGTACATACCAAAAGGGGTGTTGTACTCTATAATAGGTCTAATGAGTGATGAGTAGAGGGGAACAATGACCTCTTTTTTTCTGGATGAGAAACCTTTTGTGATGAGGTGTGCCACGTAGAAGGATTTCCTGACTACTGTGGTGATGTGATTATCAAAGGAGAGACTACTGTCCACCTGTGTCCCAAGGTCTCTTATCACACTTTCAGTGTTAAGTATATTACTGCCTATGTTGTAGTTCATCGGTACAGAGTTTTTACCAAAGGGGATGACCATGCACTTTTTGGCATTGAGCTTGAGGCCATGGCTTTGACACCAGGCATCTGTCTGTGAGACCCTTTTGTAGGATGTCCACATCATTAGGAGTTTCGATTATGGCTCCTAGTTTGCAGTCATCTGTGAACTTCATTACCCAAAGACCTTCTGTGTTAGCCTGTACTTCAGAGAAGTAGATACCAAACAGGAGAGGACCCAGGACTGAACCCTGTGGTACTCCACTTGTCGCTGGTCTGAAGTCGGATTTGGAGTTTGCTACTTTCACAGTGTGGGTTCTGTCAGTAAGCCAGTTGGCAACCCATCTTGTGACATTAGGCTTTATACCTAGTTTAGTGAGTCTATCTATAATTCCAGAGTGGAGGATGGTGTCGAAAGCCTTGGCAAGATCTAGATAGGCTGTGTGAACCACCTTACCCTTGTCTATGGCTTTAATGACTGCTTCAAAGAAGTCTATCAGGTTTAGGAGACATGATCTGACTTTTACAAACCAGAACTGGGTGGGATCCAGACTTTGGAGATTAGCAATGTCTTTGTTTATAAGTTCCATGATGATATGTTCCATAGCCTTGCAGACCAGGCTCGTCAGGCTAATGGGGCTGTAGTTCCTAGGGTCTGTGGTGGCTCCCCCCTTGTGGAGTGGAATAACCATTGCTGTGCACCATTCAGCAGGCACAAAGCCTGAGGTGAGGCTATGATTGAACATGGTACTTAGGTGGGGTGCCAGTTCGTTCTGTATATCATGTAGAATGCAGCCTGGGATGTTGTCTGGTCCCATGGATGCTGTGTTCTTGGCTTTGGAGAGTGTGGTTTTTACCTGTGCAGCTGTGATTACAGGAACTTTGCATTCTTTCTGTAAAGAGATGGGCTCTTTAGGGGGTGAGAGGGGGGTAAAGTTAGCACTGAACCTATCTGCCAGGATTTTGCCAATATCAGTTGGGTCTGTATATTTAGTGCCATTGTGCTGTAACTCAGAGCAGATCTGAGTGTTGCCATTGAGATTCTTGTACAGGTTATGGGTCACATTTTGGTGTGGAACATTTTTGAAAATGTATCTGTGGTCTAATTGTCATACAGCACACAAACCTGGTATTCCAACAGGGGTGTGTGCGCTTTTGATATCCACTGTATATAGGTGTTGCTATAGCTGTTAGTGTTAGGCATGGGCAATGGGTCATAACACAGATGAACACTTCACTGATTACTACGTGATAATCATGCTGACTGTTGTATCCATATCAGTGTCAGGGCAATGCAACAAGCAGTAGCTGTACACATTTATTTCTGTTGTATGCACTGACACTGATATTACACACGTGCAACATGCACACCCTATTTTTCCGACTGCTTGTAACCCATGGTATCAGTTTTGTGCCTTCCAGCTGGGCATACACATGCATACATGTGCCCAAGGGACACCCGGTATACATTTGTGTTCTTTGTTAGTATGGCACACTGTATTCACAGTCTTGCTAATCAATCATACTTCTCAGTCAGTTATGCCCACAGGGCTTCAGGACTAAGATAATAAGACCAGCGAGGTTACTGGTCTCATTATTTTTTAGTCTTCATGGAATAAAGTCTTTTTGCTGGAAGGCTACATGTGGATTTTTGGTGCTGGCTTTTTCTTTTTCTGGTTTGTTCATATGGTACAGCCGTGCACCAGCCATACATGCAGGTACTTCGTTTGTTGCTTCAGGACAAAGATCCACATCAATGGTTGACAAAAGTAGCATCAATATTGATACCATATTACTCTAGCTGCAACATACATATTTAAGTTGATTGCACATTACCCTTTGACACCATTGTGATAACCTGGAAGATGTCCAACAGTCATAACTACACTATTATGTTATGTTGTCATTGCTGGAAGACTTGCCACTGGTTTGGCTGACATAGGTCAAGTATATGTGTGTGTGTCTACAGATATCAGTCACCAATGTGCTTATTGTCCAGCAAAACACTGTACAGTTGAATGTTATTAATTCAAGATATCACATGCAGTTTGGCACACATGTCTGCAACAGTACTGTACTATCCAAATGCCCTATATATGTCTCTTAGCTTTCTAAGACAAACATATATCATACTCATATTCACAGGTAACATATGGATATGGACAACATCCCATTATCTGGCCTAGCAGTGGCATAGTCACAACTGTTTGACAGACACTTTAGTGGTTGGCAAATGTGAGCTGTCCTTTCCCAGGGTGAGTCAGGCTCCTGAGCTGTGATACCACCTCTCAAACTCTTGGAGCATCACATGTGGACAAAGCCTTACGTGATTGGGGGGGGGGTAAATAGGGACATATCGTACATATTCCTTTTACAGAGTTATTAAGTTTTTAGCATAATACATTTTGCATTACTGTGACTGTTCTAAAGGATGTGTAGTCTTACACTCAAGTGTTTGTCATTACTTCATGACTTCAGTCCTCAGCTATTTGTTAGACAGGTAGAGATGTCAAGAGGAATAGACATAGTCTGATTTCAAAATCTGTGCATTCTGTGAAGATTTGTACAGTTGACAGGTATGGCTGTGATTTCTCCCACTGCAGACATAGCCAGATGCTATGGCCATAGCAGTTGTACAGCAGGACATCAGTACAGCAAGTTTTGCTTGCACATATACATTTTTCAAACTTAGCTATCCCATTATTACAGACCAAGTAATACATTAAATTACATACTTAAATGTTTCACATACATTTTTTTTGGGGGGGGGGGGTTGTTGTATATTCAAACCTAAGTATTTTGGTTTGGTTGTTGTCTCACTCTGTGTTGTTTCCTCTCTTTCTCTCTCTCTCTCTCTCTCTCTCTGTAAAGGATAGAGGTCACATTACATGTGTGAATTTATTTGAAATGAGTTTTTGTGGTGTTATGTTCCAATTGCACAAATACCAGGCATTACAACAAGGGTGTGTACACCTCATATCCACTTTGGTTATATGCAATCAGCAGTACCTGACCTGTAAAAGCACCCTCCACCAAGAACAGAGTAATCCCCCTTGGTGGACAGCAGTGATGCACAAAGCACATAATAGGATGCTCTATTGGCTGTACAGGGACACATAAATGCATCCAACAACTTGGAGGCAAGTCTACCTCTATCTCAACAAGCATGTATGTTGACAGCTGACATTGTGTATGGCTGATTATGACTATAAACCAGAAATATCCACACCACCAAGGACAATTGCAACAGAGTGTCTCCACATATGTAGTCAGTCTCTGAGGCAACAACACAATTCAACCTGTACTGGGGGTAAAGCACACCTCATGCACACATGCCATGGATATAGGCAGCATGCATCATACAGGTTAGGTGGGAACAGTGCCACCCTGTCCTCACAAATTCTATAGGGTGATATGCACATCAAATACACTATCCCTCTCATCAATGTTTGATCAAGTGACAGCATGGCTTTTGTAGGTGATGGTCATGACCAGGTGATGCCATATGCACCAATCGGTGTTCCCCATTTGCTAATTGCATGCAGAGCAGCTGTGTAGTTCTTCCAATAGCCAATGTCATGGCAACCCACTCCCATAAATGTGTACTTCCTGTGTTCGTCCCTTTACCTTGCCTATAAGAAACACATCCTTTCTGTGTGTGGGCAGCAGTGTTACAGACAGCAGGTGCGAATATCTGTTACAAAACGACATGTGGATATAGGACAACTATAGGTTTATGTAAGGTTCCAGACATAGGGACAGAGTGTGAGTATCACTGTTATATGCTCTGAATACTGCTAGTTTAACAGGGTTTGTGTGTATATGCTAGTTCTGTATAGCTTGCAGTCTGACAATGTTATGTGTCTGCATAGCTCTCAACTGTAGGGCTATCCACATAATGGCCAGGGTTTGGGCCACTATGTTTAATGTGTTCCCCAAACAGGTGGTGTCCTTGACAAATCATTGCCATACACTGTTGACTGCTATCAGTAACTGGAAACATGCATTAGTGTTTGTGAGTTCATATCCATCAGGAAGGATATGTTGCAAATAATCCTGTAACACCAGCAACTTTCACAGTGTATGAGTGCAATACATCAAATATGGCCCTGTGTTTGGCCCTATGTCCTCCACTTATATACCAGGCTTTGTCCAAATGTCATGCAGTAAGAGGTTGATAGGTATGGGCTATCATTATTTAGTTCTGGCATTCCTGCTCTCATCCCAATGATGTTGTGGATTCCCACTCATGTTGTGGGGTAGGGGCCATAAATATGGGCCATAAGTTGGACAACATGTGTGACCATGTACAGTCAAGAGGTCAGTCTGTAGTAAACACTGTTATATACTCATGTAACATATTTTAGGGGGTAGATGTTTGACTCTTAGGTTGTTAGTACATGTGAGAGATATTACTAATAAAAACATAAAAGGTATGTAGCCATACTTTTTGATACAATGGTGATGGGGACAGTGGTGGGTTAGAGGTTACTGTTTGGCACACAGTCTGTTTGTCAGTTTGATAGACCAGTTTGAAGTGAAGCATTGTTATGTAAAGGATCATTTACATTGCAACATTTCATACTTTCCCCACTAGGTGGTTAACTGAGGAGTGTAATTGGAGGCTGTTGGCTTAATCATGTAATTGAGTGTTGATTGATTTTTGTATTCAAGGCAAGTGTGTTTTGCACTGTTGTACTACTTGAAGGCTTTTGCCATGACAGTGTCTCTTACTTTGTGTGGCTTACTTTGGTTACCACCTGTCCCTCTATGCAAGGCATGGTCATTGTTTGGTGAGTTGCGGCCTACTCATAACCCTCAACTGTACACATTTTTCCATAATGTCCAGATGTTGGCATCATAACTTTTGTGTGTTCCGCCTTAGTTAGGTTCCTTTCTGGCAAAAAGTTGAGGATTGGACTCATTCAATGATGACAAACATTTGACTGTAAGACTCCGCATCCTTCAGAAAAGTAATGCTACTGCAAAACTTCTAGTATTATTATTACTATCAGCTTTCTATGATTGTAAGAGAATATTTATAATCAGGCCCTATTTCTTCAACATCATGTTATGCTTTGTCCATATTTTTGCCTATAACAGGTTGAGAGGTATGGTACTGCTTATGACAATTCTGACAACTGGAAAATGTCCTGAGATGGTAGGAGCAAGAATGTATCTTATGTTTCCTTTAATATTTGTATAATTCAGTTATGTTGTACTTTACACACCTACATGCTGTAAGACATGGCATAAATAACTGAAAAAGTACAGAAATAAACAGTTTTTTGGAAAACGGTAGTGTTATCTGAGTTTTTTAATGCAAACATTTTCATTTGTGCAAACATATCACACTCTGGCCATTTGATAAAGTGGCAACTGTAGGATTACTGTCTGCTTAGGTTTCACTGTGCTCTCTTTAGTCATTTCAATTACTTGCCTAAGAGATTGCTGTATGTCTGGCCACTGTGTAAGGCCTGTCATGATTATGTAGTGGCAGAGTGTGTATTTGTTATTTAGACTGTGTATGTGTGGGGTCAGTAGATGAATGTCCCATACCACCCCAGCATTCTATCTACAGTATGACCTGCCATAGAATATGTAGGGGTATTGTGTGACTCTCATGGCGGATATATCCAATATCCATCCACACAGCCATTGTACTGTGGTGCTTGCTAGGCTTACCAGTAGTTATCTGCAAGTGTGTTGTATATATATATATATATATATATATATATATATATATATATATATATATACATATACATATACATATATATGTATATACACATATATAGAGCAAACATTCACAGATATATGTTTACACACATATAAATATAAGTATATGTGTATATATATATATATATATATATATATATATATGTATGTATATATATATATATATATATATATATATATATATATATATATATATATATATATATATATATATATATATATATATATATATATATATAGATATATATATATATATATATATATATATATATATATGTGTGTGTGTTTATATTTATATATGTGTGTGTATAACTTATTTGGAAGTCTACTGCTTCCACAATATACATTCTGTATAGTACAGTGATTGTTCAGCAAGATATGTTCATGAAATCATCTTGAACTCTTACAGCTTACATGGCTTAATGGTTATGTCCTGTGACTATAGCATACATGTTGCTGAGTTCAAAAACAACAAAGGCTGTTTATTTTGTTGCTGGACAGAACAAGGGCTCATGGAGAGAGGGTGATCAAGGCACTTTAAAGTGGTTTAAGCAGGTTTGCGCAGGTTTGCGTGAAGCTAAGCAGAGCTAACAGATGGTTAAACGTACAGGCATTTAAACTATGTGGGCTTGTCTTAGCGGCGCTTACCAATGCACAAATCTGGTTAGGTATGATAACTACTGTTCACCTACTCTGTGTTTGAGCATATGTTAACTGGTTTACTTGCCACTCAGCGATGATAATACATGGTTAAATGTATAGGCACTTTACTGAATGTTATGTTTGACTAAACAAGCATAGATTATGCAGCTTAGGTGGTGTAGTGGTAATGTCTCTGACTGCAGTGTACAGGAACCTGGGGCTGCTAGCTTTTTCATTAATGTTAAATGACCAGAGCAGCTTGTATAACTCAGATGGTGCAGTGGTATGGTTGCTGACTGTAGATCCTGGGTTCAAGACTTGGCAGGGCTGATTAGTTTTGATGCTGGCCACAACAATGGCTGATGGTGAGAGGATGATTAAGGCACTTTAAAGTGGCTTTAAGTGGGTTTGAGCAATGCTAAGTGTTGCTAAAATATGGTTACTTCGTTTTAGCACCGCTTAGCAGCGCTTACTCCGCAACCCCCCGTGCTAAGTACTTTGAAAGAAAAGAAAAAGGGGTGATAGAAAAGTGGTGAAAAAAGGGGTACACAAAGGTAATAAGATGAAAGATGGATAGGGATGTGCAGGATGAGAGTAGGGAAGGTCCATAGTTGTCAATTTCACCTACAGCAACAGCTGTGCATATGTATTGAATTTGGAGGTGAATTTGAATACTCATACCCCTGAGAGAGGGGTGAGGACAACAGTAATGTGTTGTCTAGGCAATTGGACAAGATTACATGTGTCCAGTGGACATGTTTGTGAAATGGACAGATATGTATGTGGTGTAATTTTTTTGTGGGAACAGATTGCCCATATGCGGGGAGGGAGGTTGGGTAGGAAAACAGACAAGACAGGCAAGACAGCAGAACAGGAGCCCATATGACACGTGGGGGGTGAACACTTTGATGGAGAGGGTGGTTGAGAATCGGAGGCACATGACTTCACAAATGGATATAGTGAGACTGAGGTCCCCACCCATGGGCAGTCACCATTGCACCTTCATGGCCCCAAAGGTGGCTGTGTTGGGGGCTGAGCTGGAGGGGCAGGCTGACCCTCAGGATGCATCATGTGGCCCTCAAGCTGGCATAGCTGAGTTGCAAACTCCTTTTTCATCTTCCTATGCACCAGACCCTGGACCTGACATCGGGTGACAGGCTCCTGTTCATGCCCGCTCTGAGGGGGGGACGAGCCCCATCCCCTGAAGTGGTTCCACCCATTGGTGGTGCAGGACCAGCAGATGAGGAAGATCCAGGGTAGGTCACAGATGTGCTGGGGCTCGGTGCCACGGCCAGATGAGGTGGGACAGGCGGATCTGCTGGGATCGTCCTTTCCAGACAAGCTAGGGTATTGACAGTTTACAACATATGTTGGTTAGTTATGAACAATACAATGCCAGGATTAGTTATAACAGCATGCATGGGTGTTCCAATAGACACCATAACACAATTTTCAATCAGTTGCATAGCAAACAGAACACATGCAGATATGGAACCACGGTGGATATTACAGCAGCATGCAGGTTACATTGATATCAACAGGCCACCAATGATTTCATTTCAACAGGGAACAGCAATAAACAGACATTGAAATATTCGTATAACAATGGGGAACATGTCCCAACAGTAGGTTAAAAACATACCATTTATTTTTTTGGTTGCATTATTGTTGCAGATAGGGTGGGTTTGAGACAGAGAAATGAACTATTTGTTATTACATTGCTCACAACTATTCTGTACATTATAGTCTACTCAGTACTCTGCAGATATGACCTGACATTACAGTTACCTATGGGCTTGGGGTTGGCCAGTGGGTGTTGTACACAGTTATCAGTTCAAACTACGTCCACCTAATATACAGCTGTAGTTACCTGCTGGACCTGTGGAAAATATTGGGTTAACACTACCTGACTGTTTCTACACATTAACAGGGTTTGGCTTTGATATGTGCAATCATACTGTGTGTGTGTGTGCTACTGTCATAGTCCACCTTCATTTTTGTACAGCACCATGGGTTCTGGGGACAGTGACCAAAAGCCGTGATGGCATGACACTTGAGGGACATTTTTTGTGGAAAACTAAGTGGTCTATGTACTTCTTTTGCTGTCATCTGCAGCCTTAGGGCTGGCCAGTGTGTGTTCTACACAGTGTATAAGAGACACATCCTATGGTTAATATCCAGCCTGCCTTACCTGCCGAAGCTGTAGGAAAATGTGTGTTTACACTACCTGACTGTTTATAACAATACTCACATATTCTTGTGTGAAAATATACAGACAGCTTAGTACCACTCCCAGGATTCAAACCCTGCCAGTTTGTTCAAAAAGTAGTCACGATGCTGATGTTTATCAGAGCAAGCTATCAAGGAACTGCTATTCATTGTGTGAGTGTTTTCTACCTATAAGTCTGTGATTTGGCCAATCTGACCTTGTACTTCTGACATTCCTGCATGGCAGACAGTTGTTCTATTGTGTACTCACGCTTTCAGATATTACATTACAGGAAACAAGGGTTAGCAAACATTTTTAATAGTCAGCTATCAGATCATAGTGCAGAGGAACTTTGTTATACTTAATCTGTTGTACCCTTGACTGTTTGCCACATGAACCTCAGATACTTAATGATATCAGAGCCATATTTGCTGTGCAAAAGCTATACACGTTTCCATTTCCACTAACACATTGCAAATAAAACACAACAGTCCAGAGTTTTATAGTTTTATTGACATGTTATCACTGTTTTATGTATATCACTAGCATTATCTATGGTAATTTCAGTTTTATTCAGTTCAAATAATACACAGATTAAAGCAGTGACAGGTGATATTCTACTACTTTCGATTATACTGCCAGCTAGATCAGTACTCACCAGCCTCGTGGCATAGCCTTTGCAACCTGCTTCCATGTGCCTTCACATTCGAAGCACTCTCAGCTGCAGCTATACTGGAGACAGAAAAACATTTATGACTACCTATCCATCACGTACACAGCCTGGACTTTCTTAAACAGCAATTGCTACTGATACTTACACACTACTGGGGCATTACCTGCCTGAGCGTCTTGTTGCCACTGATCCAGAAGGTCCCTCTTTCTCTGCTTGAGATCAACATAGTGATACCGAACCTGTTCACCAGTCCAAGGAATCCCAGTAGCACTGGTGAGTTCATGGGCTAGACAGTCCCAGGTCTCCGCTTTATTTTCTGAGCCCTGGTATTGGCCCTGCAGCAGTCTCAAATCATGAGTTTCAACAAGGAGTGCAACTATGACCCTGGACTCCAGAATGCCCCAGCGTTGCACACGAAATGGAACATCTTCTCCTACTCCAGCCATGGTGCCTGCAGTGATGACCTCCAACTGGTTATGGGCTGTATTCCTGCCTAGAGGGTTTAAATAGGGCTGATTTCCCTCACTTTGCCGTGATTGGTTAGTTTTGAAACTGCTGAGCTCAGCTAAGCTACAGGCAAACCTGCTTAGCTAAGGTTGGCAGTGCTTAAAGGGGTGGGTTCAGCACTGCTTATCACTGGGCAAATCCACTTAGCTGGGCTATTCATTGCTTAGTATTCATATGTACACAATGCTTACACCCGGTAAACATAACTGTAAGCATTGTGTACATATGTTATATTAGTCTACCACCTGTATGAGATTGATTCATCATTCATTACATAATATAGATTTATTTACCTTCCCTGACATCCCCCAATATGCTGTGATTAATTTATTCTTATGTGACTATACTGTATGGGACACTTGTGTTTATATGGGGGTTTCACTACATTATTAAACTGACACCTCACTTCTGGGCCTACTACATTAATCTGGTTGAGAAAAATCAGTTACTTCTTACATAAATATACAAAAAAATTAAAATTTTAATGTTTACACATGCAAAATGAAAATGGCTTTGGTGAGACTCGAACCCTTAAATGACTACATGCAAGGCATACACTTTAACTGCTATACTAGTGTACTTATGCTTATGTTGGATGTCTATTGCTTTTTAACTTACCATGGCATTTCGTGTGCATAGCTAAGCAACGGGCACACCCACACAACTACGCTTAAACTTTATTTCATATATATAAAAAAAAAAATATTTATTTGTTGTGTTTTTTTATTTGTACCCTTCAGAATATCCATGCTAATGCTGAACCTGTTATTCTTTCAACTTTCTGCTTTGTAGGGACAATTGTCCCTTATGGCTTTGTCAACATTCCTTACTCTGATGGGTTGGGAGGTATGTGCTATGTGCTTATGCTAAATCTATTATTCTGTCAACCTTTGGCTTGGTTGGAACGATTGTCCCTTATGGCTTTGTCCATATTTCTTACCCTGATGGGTTGGGGTGTTACAAGCGTTCTCGCTCATTTTAAATTGCCGAACGGCAATTCTGGAGTGCAGGCGGTGTGTGTATTGTGAGAGCTCTGCTCTCAGACACACCCCCTGTGCTCGTACACATTTCCGTGTACATATTGCAGCACGGCAGCTCACCTTCATGCATATGCATGGCACACTGCCATGCTGAACAGGAACGGTCCCTGCCATGCAGGAATAACTTATTCATGCACGGCTGCTTGCTGAATCCGGGGGTTAGTCTTTTGCTAACATTTGACAGAGGTTCTGACACCAGTTTCTGTTAATGATAAAAATGGCACCTCCCATTAACAAATGCAACTCATTCTTCACCGATCTCTTTTCATCTGTGTATTTAGCAGCTGTCTAGCAGCCATCATTTGCAAGTTTCATATAAACTGCAGAACGTACATAGTGATTTCATAACTCCTGGCATACTGAACGCAACTTAATCAGTATATTATAATTCAATTAAATAAAATGGCAATTACAATGCTATCAACATGTTCTGCTACTGATATCATAACAATAATTGTACTCAACTATTTTCATAGGATCTTTTCATCTCCCAGTTATAACTAATGAGTTGGAATACTATGAGTAGTAATTATTGCTTCTATATGATACTTACACCATGCAAAAGGTTGATAACTAACATTATGATGATTCTGGTGACTGAGGTAGATTTAATTATAACTCTCTCTTGAGCATCTTTTTGGATGTTTTTCTTGACATTTTTATGCTGGCAGAAGTATTTTAGATAAAGCCTCTTTGCAAATCACAGCCACTTCCAGTTGCTTAAATTTATTATTCATCTTAAGCAAATGTTTCCTTATCTTTAATAACCTTTTGTCATCTGAACTTTTCACAAAAAATTATCTTAGATGCTCACATTTCAACAAAATAACTGTTTCAGGTTTTTTGTTCTGACAAATCCATTCAATTATCATGCTATCTCAATGTTTTGTGTCGACTGATTCTATTTCACTTTTTTGTACCTGCGTCCTAGTATGAGAAGTTGACAATGAAACTGATGGAAGAATTATGCTTTTCATTCTGTGACCATTCATTAGCTGAGTGTGCAATATTTACACACATTTCAATAAAGTAGTCTATATCCCGGTAAAGCTATGTAACTCTCAAAAATGCCTTGCAAAGCGCACCTAAAATGCTTCATTGCTTGTACTGTTCCTTCAATAGGACTTTTTCATTGTGCATAACTTAGCTTTAAAGTAATACAGTGAAAAATCACATTTCTATAAGTAGAGTTCTTGAATTTAGTCTTGGCATACAGTGGGTCATTGTCTGTGCAAAAACATCTGGAATTTTTTGCCACAATTTCCAACCCAGGTCATTGCCAGTAAGGGTATCTTCTTCTTCTGTGGCTGGATGCCTTACCCCTTAAGTCCCACTCATCTCAGTCTATGCCATTAATGAGATCAGTAGTGTCTAGTATTTGTATACCCTGCCAGCCCAAGGGTACTAACAACTCCATTGCTAGCCACTGAATGCATGGGAACAGAGTGGACCCAGGGAGCTGCCACTGCTGCTTGCAGCAACTTGCTTATCTGGGTTTGCAACCCTAACCCTGCTTTTGGGTATGGTGTTGTCTCTACTAGGTTGGGTGGACAATGAGGTGCAACATAGAAAGCATGTCTACCCTGGGCCTTGAGCAGACAAGCTCTTGGCTTGCCACCCCCCAAACTTAGCCATCCCATTGTGTCCTGGCATCTCCTGAAGCTTTAAGAGACTGCTCACTACCAATGCATTCTCCTCCCACAACAGGCACACCCATCACTCCCAGCCAGCACCTCAGATGTCCAAGCTGCTAATTAAACTCAGATCACCTAGGTTGTAGTCAGGGCTTTATCTCTCTATGCCACTTGTGAGGCTAAATATGCTTTTTTTAATGCATTGATTACACCTGACGTTTAGAATCAGTTTAATGTCAACACATCACAAGTAAACATTTTCTAGATAATGGAAAGGATCTTAACAAACTTTATGCTGAAATCTCCCTAGAGCTGGGTAAAACATTATTTTTTTTCTTGGGTTGTTCTTGTGATATGAATTACATGCAGCACACATCTTAATTGGTTGTTCCACATGCATGGATAATCCTGGTGAAAATAGCTCATCCAGTGTTCTTTTCTTTAGACCTGACAATTCCTAAGGAATACTCAAATATTCAACTAATATATATATATATTTTTTTTTTCACCTAATTTGGAGCCTTAAGTGTTATGCTTTATACAGTTAGAATATATAAAACTTATCTTATTCTTTAAATGAAAAGAAAGGGCAAACTTCTCCCAAAAACACTTTTGCCTCTAGCAAAACATTCACTACAATTTCCTTTTAGCATTTTCATTTCTGCATATTCTTCAGTATATCTTTCAATTATTTTAAACTTCTTTCTTATCATGGGTATTTGCATTACAGCAAAATTGACTTCTCCTCCTGAAGAGATGAATGGATCTACAGATCTGCTATTTGTTTTTAAATGCCTGGGTTATATAATATATATGATTTACATACTTGATTTACTTTGAAGAAAATCCTAGGTGACTGACCTGTTAATCAAATGCTTGGTCAATAATATATTTTGGGTGAGGATAAGCCCCCAACACCTTGCACGAATGGAGTTTCATGTCTTACATCCCTTACCAGCATAACTAACTTTAAGTCATAAGACCTGGAGACAATAAAACAAAAGGACAAATAACACATTCAGTTAAATGAAGATTTATCATACAAACCTTTCTCTAACGTGAGTCAACGACATAAATGAATACTCATAGACACTCAAAAGTCATATTTCTGCAGATAGAACACCATTCTTTTCAAGCTTGGTAGTGCTTAATGTAATGATTTCTTGAAAATGCTCTCTAATACCTTAGAGTCACTCTCATCTCATTTTATGCATTCCATAAATACACAGGAAAAACTACTCAAGGCCATACAAAACTGTAACCAGTTCCTTTTATGCCTGGGTATATCCTTCATAGCAATCATAAATGTTCTTAAGCCATAAATGTCTGGCTTCTTATCTTGGAAAAGAAAACTACTACTCCAATGCCATACTCTCTAGCATCAATTGAAATGATTTTGTGTAGGTACTCAGTTCACTGAATGTCTGAGCATTTCAAAACTCTTATCTCCCTACCTCATGTCAATGTTTGCATCTTCTTCCTGAAAATTTCTTAATGGTACACTTACTAATGACAGAGTTAGGATGCACTTTGAAAAGTGCTATAACATTTAAATTTACCATTGTTAACTGGATAAGGCCACTGGTCACATGGTCCCTTTTCATAGTGACCCAGACACAGTGTTTCATTAAGTGACTTGTGCTGAGTCAAACAGAGGTTGAAAGAGTCCATCCTAGGACTGCTCATAATCTGTGCCTAGCAGGGCATTATTTTAAACTTCTTTACCAATCTTCCAGGCTAAACCTTAATGCCAAACTGCTACATAAGCTCAGAAATCTTAAAAAGTGCTTCTTTATCTCTGGTGGAAGTAACTGTATCACAACTTTCACATTTTCTTTCCATGGTGTTAAGCCTTCTAAAGTTAAAACATGGTTTGCATATTTCACCTATGCAACTCTAATTTTACTCTTACTACTTGTTCAGCATAAGATTGCGAACTCTCAGACCATTCAGTAACAGAATCAGTCATCTGCCATGCTTTTCTTTGGTCACACCCCATGACACTATATCATCAATGACCTCATCCATTAATGGTATAACAGCTGTCTCAAACACTTCTGATGCTGACAAAATTACTAAATGAAAGTCTAAGGTATTGATATCTAATAGGCAGAATAAATGTGTGCCAAAATCCCTGATCGGCACCAAGTACAGCAAAATATTTGAATTTGTCCTGCTAGTAACAGGTTCTTCTCCAGTACAAACTTAATATTATACAATTATTGTCACTATATTTAGGACTTGTGGATCTTTGTTTATGCAAATCTGGTCAGATTTAACCACAATAGTCATATTATTATCTACTCGGTAAGGGCAGTCTCTTTCATAGTCAGTACTGTGCTGTCCATTCTGTGCAACTCCCTTTCATGTCAAATCCCTTGTTCATGATTTCATGCAGACTGCTGAGAGGTGACCAATGCCTAGCCTACAAAGCATCCTCTGATGCAACCTTAATGGACCTGTTACACATCCACATCCACAAAACAAATAGCATCAAAAACACTCAACCCAAGCAATTAAATCTCGCCTGCAACATAAATGGTTCATGCTGGAAGGACAGGTATATGTCTTAGAGGCTACCATTTATGTGGAACAGACTTCCCATCTATGTGAAGCAAAGTTCTTCACTGTACTTATTCAAGCAGAATTCTGATCAGTGGATGGCAAATCATAAATTTACCCTAAGCCAGGCACCTCTATTTCAATTAGAGAGAGGAAAATACTTGACCACTTATGCCTAAATGTACATGGCCCCCATAAAAAATGTAAAGGACCAATACCTTTCTGATATTTCAGGGAAGCATGGCTTTGCTTAAAAAAGACCCCTTAGGGTTTTTATCATAGTATTCCATGATTCTATTTTACTAAATTGCTAAATATTGAAGAAGATTCTCTTCAAACTATCTGGAACTGTGTTTTGTATGTCTTACTCTAGTAATCACAACTAAGTAGCTTCTGACTTATATGTTGACATTTGATGGCCTGAGTAAGTAAGCCCTTTACATATCAAACTTTTCAACTTATATTCATTTAAGTCTACATTTAGGATATTTGAGAAGGTGCCACATCTTTCTCTGGCCATTTGTCTGGTTTATAAATCCGACTTTGATTATCTGTTTTTAGTTTTCTGTCTAGATCTCTGATAGATTGCTTTGCTTCATTTAATTCTCAAGTTCAGTCTCTTGCTCTCTACACATTCTCTTCATTCTTATTGTCTCCACAACTACATCATGTTTGTGACTTTCTTTTATAACATACTTTCATTTTGCTTGCAGACTCATGTTTTACAGTTTACTGTATATACTTTAACTAAAATACTCATTTTGTGTCACCTCTTACATTACTCACCCAGTGAAGGCCCTTTACTGTTCCTGGATTTGTGGCAACAGCTTCTGCAGTTCTTACAAAAGCATTATTTTCATACTTTCCTAGCTTATTTACTTTTTATCACTCTCTTTCCAAATTTAATTTCTTTGGTTTTGCACGAGGTTTTACACATCACTCCATATGCTGTTTCTCTCTTCATAGGCTCATAGGAGTTAGAAGGCAACTAAGCCACTAGGCCATTTCTGCCCTGTCACTACCTGCCCTTGGGCATTGTCTGTCTTCTCAAGGATGGCCAGGCCACTCATATTAGGAGTGGCTTTATGAATGCCAATCCAGTTGTTCTTAACTTGTGCTTAACTTGAAGATGGAGCTTGTTCCAGAGTAGGGGCAGGCACTACATGATGAATCTATCCCTCCTCCTTGTCTTATTTATTTTTTGGATTAGAGTTAGATCTGTGGACCTGGACCTAGGTTTTTCTGGATTGTTTGATTTATTGAGGCAAAAGAGTTCCTGAATTACTAGATCACTTATAGTCCTATAAGCAAGGCACAAATCACCTATAAAGAGTATGTATAAAACTGAGTATAAGGACAAAGCCTCTAGTCTTTCTTGGTAGTTCACATCTATTACCTTTTAGCTGAAATATCTGGGCTCTTTCCAATTGTTTGATATGCTTAGTAATGTACATTTCAAAGGCAGCATTGTAATCCATGACTGGTATAATTACTGCAAGTGAGGACTTCTTCTGGTCTGGAGGAAATGCCTTTTGCTATGAGCTGTCCAAGATAAAATGATTTCCTAATCAGTCTTGCAAAATGGAGGTTAAATATAAGTCCATCCAAGGAGCCAAGTCTTTCTTGCTTTATTTAGTTATTTATTTTACATGTATTTATCAGGAAAGTCCGACTGGACAAAGTATCCTTTTTCAGCAGAGGCCTGGGGAGAAAATCTCCACATAAAATCTGACTGATGCTTACATTAATACAACATTTTGTTAAACAATAATGCAAAAAAATTTTCTATGATACAGCTAGGGTAGACAACATATGACGACACAAGGTAAGACAAGTATCTACAATATAACATGTCAGTTTAACATTATTCAGTAGATATATGTGGTAGTAAGGAAGGTAATTCATCTTAGACAGAGGAATGAATATTCTAATATATGCTTGGCTAATGCATTTGTAGAAATACTTCTAAGAATCTTAGATTGATTCTCGATAATATGATCTTTTAATCTTTGATTGCATTTGCCTACATAAAATGTAATACATTTAGTACAGGTTGCAAGGTTCACAATATTTAAAGTGAAGCAGGGTACTTTTCCATGTTATAGTTGTCATTGTTGCAAACATAGTTTTACTAACAGTAATGTTTTCATACACCCTGAAACATTAAGAGAATTTGTATTTCGCTGTTTTGCAACTTGCAATACTGTAAATATTGTGTATTTTGCAACCTGCACTAAATATACTGCATTTTCTATAAGCAAATGCAATCAAAGAATATGGTGTGAGCTATGACTTTAAGTTCAGGGTTATAGATGTGATTACGAAGAACCCTAGAGTTGGCAATGTCAATAATAGGTTCATAGGTTCGTACTAGGCTATCTGCCCTAGGGCATTTATAAGCCTAGCCAGAGTGTATGTGGCTTACACCACCCCTTAGGATGAGAATACTATGCCCTTTTAGGGTTTAGTTTACTATGCCTCTGTCTAGTAGTGACACAGAGATGACCCCCGGGGTAAACCTACGATCTCCCATCCACTCGTCGAGATTTCTCTTGAATAGAGTCAGTGAGGGGCTCTGCCTAACATGGACTGGGATTCTGTTCCAGAGTGTAGGGAGCCTCTGGGTTATGAATCTGTCCCTCCAGCACGTTCTATTTATTTCTGTGTTGAGGTTTAAGTCACTTGTTCTCATGGCTCTGATGGATTTGGATTTTCTGAGGTGGAGCATGTCCATTAATTCAGGATTGGACATGGCCTTGTACGTCAGGCACAGATCACCTCTGAGTAGGCGGTATGCGACTGAATAGAGCTGGAGTTTTTTCAGTCGGGCAGCATATGACATATGTTTAAGACCTTTTATCCTCTTGGTGAGGAACTTTTGGGGTCTTTCCAACTGCTGCAGGTGTCGGGTGAGATACATCCCAAATGGGGCATTGTACTCAATCAATGGCCTGATAAGAGAAGAGTACAGGGCACAATGACCTCTCTTGATCTAGATGTGAAACCCTTCATGATAAGGTGGGCAATATAGAAGGTCTTCCTAACCACTTTGGCAATGTGAGTGTCAAATGAGAGGTTACTGTCAACCTGGGTCCCTAGGTCCCTGATTACCTCTTCCGTACTTAATGGATTACCGCCTATGTGGTAATTTGTCGGTACCTTGTTTTTCCCAAAGGGTATGACTATACATTTTTTGGCGTTCAGCTTAAGGCCATGGCTCTGGCACCAATTATCCGTTTCTATGAGGCCTCTCTGAAGGATGTTTGTGTCCGCTGGAGTATCAATTATGGCACCCAGTTTGCAGTCATCTGCGAACTTTGTCAGCCACAATCCTCCTATGTTTGCCTGTACCTCGGAAAAATAAATGCCGAACAAGAGGGGTCCCAGGACTGAGCCCTGTGGGACACCGCTTGTGACTGGCTTAGAGTCTGACATAGCTCCAGCAACTCTGACCCTGTGGGTTCTGTCCTTGAGCCAGTTTGCAACCCATCTTGTGACATATGGGTTTATATTTAAGCTGGTGAGTTTGTCTATGATGCCCGAGTGGGGTATTGTGTCAAAGGCTTTTGCAAGGTCAAGGTAGGCTGTGTGAACTGCCTTACCCTCATCAATGGCCTTAGTGACTGTTTCAAAAAAGTCGACCAAGTTCAAAAGGCAGGATCTGCCCTTGACAAAGCCAAATTGGGTAGGATCCAATGTCTGTAGGTCCTCAATGTCTTTGTTTATGAGTTCCATAATGATCCTCTCCATAGCTTTGCAGACCAGGCTCGTCAAGCTTATGCGGCGGTAATTTCCAGGGTCCGTAGAAGCACCGCCTTTGTCAAGTGGGACCACTGTTGCCGTACGCCACTCTTTGGGTACGTATCCTGTGGTAAGGCTAAGATTAAACAGCAGCCTTATGTGTGGGTTTAGTTCCTCTTGGAGTTCACGTAGCACACAGCCCGGGACACCATCCGGTCCCATTGATGCTGTGTTTTTAGCTTTAGAGAGGGCGGCTCTCACCTGGGCATCTGAGATGTTAGGGAGGCTACACTCTGCTGGGATAGTTATTTCTCCTTTTGGGGGGGTGGGGGAGGAGAAATTTGCACTGAACCTGTCTGCCAGAATGTTGGCAATGTCAGTGGGTTCAGTGTATTTTGTGTCATTTTGGACTAACTCTGAGCATATCTGGGAGTTTCCACCCAGGTTTATAACATAGCTAAAGAAGGCCTTGTGATTGTCTTTTGTGTCATTTGCGATATTTCTCTCAAAGTTGGCCTTGGATGATTTTATGAGTGATCATAGTTTTTTGCTAGTACTGATCAGAGATGCCTTCCCTTTTAGGGATTTTGCTCTGTCGTGTAGTAGCTTCCTACTCCTGTTGTAAAGTTTGTTTATGGCTGGGGTCCACCAGACCGGTCGCCTGCCTTTGGGGGAATGGGTCTTGGTTTTATTTGGGATTGCATGATCCATGCATTCTTGAAGGTGCCCATAGAAGGCATTTGCAAAGGATTCAGTAGTGTGGGTTGTGGTTTCCACTGGCCCAGGGGCCTTGAAAGATACCACTTCAGTCTTAAGAAGTGTGAAGTTTGCTTTTGAGAAGTTCTTCACTGTGGACTTTTGTGCAGGGGGTGGGGGCGGGATGTGGATTTCCAGTGAGATTAATTTATGGTCTGATCTTACCAAAGAGGGATGTACTTCCGGTGTCGAGCATTTTGTCCCCATGTTTGTGATGATCAGGTCTAGTATATTGTCTCCTCTTGTGGGAATGGTGACTAGTTGTTCCATTGCATTTGAGTTTATGAATTCTAAGAACCTTTGGGCTAGGGTGTTTGGGCTTGAGTAATGTTCCCAGTCTATGTTTGGGTAGTTGAAGTCTCCCAAAATGATGGTATTTGGAGAGACATTCATACTCTCCAGTGTCTTCAGGAAGGCTGTGTGGGGTTCCTGAGTTTGAGAGGGTGGTCTGTAGCACGTTATAAACTGTAAGGCAGTTTTGCCTATGGTTAGCTGCACCTGGATAGTCTCTGATGCTTCATGCGTTGCCACTAACCTGGAGGTGTGGGTATCTTTGATGAAAATGGATACTCCCCCTCCTTTTGTGGTTCTGTCCAAGCTTTGGGGCTGAAAAGTATGATATGAGGTAAAACCTGATAGTGCTGGGGTGCTCTCAGGAGCCTTGAACCAGGTTTCAGTCACCGCAAAGACATCAATGTTCTCCATACTGAGGAGGGCTTCGAGGGCGTGCATCTTGAGGTTTAGACTTCTGGCATTGAGCAGCATTACCCTTATTTTTTTTCCACTTGTGTTTTCTAGGGAGGTAGGTTTGTCATTTGAGCCTTGCCTAAAAAAGGCACTGTGGGGGTGGCAAGAGCCTTGGCCAATATCCGGAAGCCCAGGGGTGACAGGTGCAAACCATCCCTTGCGAAGCAGCGTGGCTTGTCAAGCATGTCATCCCAAGCAGACAGACACTGGATCCCCTTAGAATGACACCAGTAATTAAGCCAATTGTTAAAACTGATCATTTTGTCTTTGTACTGTGGCATCATTCTTGGTGAGGGTAAGATGCTGCTCAGGGTCAGGGTCATACCGGCCTGGGCTACATAATCAGAGAGCTCCTCTATGTCTCTTTTCATGTAGTCCAGGGAGGTACGTCTCAGGTCGTTCACACCGGCATGTACAATGACCGAGTCATATTTGTACTTGCTGTGGAGTGACCTGAGTGCTTGTGTTATGTGGCGGATTATAGCTCCCGACAGGCAGCTTACTGTGACCCTCTCCTTGTTCAGTCTGGTGAGTGGGACGTCAGTGTGCCTGACTATGGAGTCACCTATTACAAGTGTGTCTGGCATGTTGTTTGGCCTTAAGGGCTGTGACTGTTTAGCACACTGACTTTGTGAACTATGTGTTGCATTTGCTATGTCTTGAGGTGGTGGTTGCTTGGGTGTCTGCTTTGGAGGCCTCTGTTGTTTTGGTAGATTTTTAATCAGCCTCCAGTATGTTTTTGTGTGTTTATGTGTTTGGTTTGCAGTTGTGATAGTTCTATGTGAGACTGGGTTTGTGGTGTGCGTGGTTACCTTCTCCTCCTGACTGGTCTTGCCAGTACTGAATTGAGAGAGCTCAGCCTCCAGTTTGGCTATATAGTTGCATCTCTCGCATATATTTGTATTTGTTGGGAGGAGGAGAGGGTTGTCCGTGTACATGAGGCAATTGTAACATTGCCTCAAGATTCCCAGATTCACCAGCTGAACAGGAGAGGACGCCAGCAACTGACCCTTCGACATGCTAGAAATAGTGAAAAAGATTGCTGTGTAACTGAGTCAGAAAGGACCTATAGGGAAATGGGTACTCAACAGAATTTAGATGAATGAAGTACTTTTCGTTTGTTTAAGAGTGCTTTACCTGTATACAAAATGCTTTAGGAGCAAGTGCTGAGCTTTTCAGATAGAGTATAGGCTGTTTAGATTGCAAGTAGAACAGTTCTAAGGGAAAAATTGAAGAGCAGACTTAGCGGAGCCAGAAAAAGTTTAACCTTATTTAACCAAGTTTAACTTTGTTTAACCGGCGCTGCGCTATGCGCACGACCACGCAAAGCCGTGCAAACGCGGATTTTAAGCAGTGAACTACAAAAGAGCTAGGAATGGTCCCAAACAACCAATTACTAACAGCTTCTTGTGCTGAGGTCACTTCCCCCAAGGATAGGTAGGCTGCTCAAGGCTCCCCACTCCCACTGGTGAGCAAAGAAACTTCCTTTTATCCAAGTAAGGTAATGGACAACACAGGAACTACACCACAGCCCAGAATACAGCAATGCCTGTATACTGGTCTAAACTAGTCGAGAAAGGCGGGAAAACAAGGATTATTTTTTTGTTTTTTTTGTTTTTTTGCAGAAATACACAGAAATGTTTTGGAAACCAAATAATTTGAATGGATATTAAGGCTGTGTGCAGATAGACATCCAGGTATTAATGCTGCAGTTAGTGTAAAACCAATTTTAGGTAAAAAGCAAATGCAGCACAGATAGTGTATTACTTTTAGATGTTTTTTATAAATGCTTTATCTTATAAATGTATTTAAAAAGTATTATGGTGTCTGACAAGAATTTTTACTGTTATTTTTGATGTCAGTATTAATTAATTAAGCAATGTTATTGGTGGGTTGTATCAAATGGCTTTAATTGGAAGTACTTAAATGCAATTGGTTGAGTTGACTGTTGATCATGCACTGAGGAAGGGCTATGTCCAAAAGCTTTGCACATTTAAGTTAGTTGTTTTTATTAAACTTTATTTGTACAAGATGTTTCTCAGCCTGAGTTTTTGTTTTGTTGAATATTCTATGGAGTACTTGAGGCTGAGTTTACCACTATATTGTTCCATCCTTTTTGCTGTGGCATTATATTGTGCACAAGATCTTGTCCAGCAGATATAAATGAGTCATTCTGTGTAGGAAAGACAAAAGGGAAAGAGGGATCAACAGACAATGGGTGACAGAGACTAGCTACTGCATGGAGCTTTGTAATCATTTTTACAGAGAGAGGGTTGTAGATTTATGGAATATAACACTGGAATGGATGATGGAGAAGGAATGAGATGGCACGGGACATGTGAAAAAGGGTAAGGGGGAGGAAGGGATGGAAAGGAGGTAGAATGCTGAGGTATTTACAAATGCAGACTAGACAAGCATTCTGTCTCTCTCTGGCATTAAGGAGATGTACTGTAATATATAATGACTGCATGCAATATGCAATAATGTGGCACATTTTGCTTTCTAATGCTTTTTGACTCTTCTGTTCATATCCTGGATCTAGAAATTTCCATTTTTCAAGCAAATGTTCCCGAAGAGACAGTTTTCTTAAAAGTTGTAGCTGTGCCATGTCTTATACAAATAAAGAAATGGAACTTACTTAATCTCAGACTGTTCTGTCTTTACTTCTGACAACATGTGACTTTTAGGTTCTTAAACATGAAATAAATGAGAAGGTTGAACAGTGGTACAGTACATAGCCAGCTCCTTAACTTTACATTTAAGACTCAACATGCTACACTGAAGTTACACCGTGTGACTTTACATCCTAACATTCTAATAACTGTAATGTGTCAATGCCTTAAGGAAACATGACTTAACAGTACAAGGGTAAGAAATTTTATATGAATGTAGTTAAGAAAAAATGTTTTGAGAACTTTAAAAGATTGTGACTGTCATTGCCTAAATATTTCTGATTTTCAACTTTTGCCACCCTCATTCAGTAGTAAACACTACTACACCCTTCCAGATTACTTTTCATCTGTCTGTTTAATTTAGAAACCATCACATCCTCAGGCATGATCCTCTTTAAACATTGGCTACTCCTTGACATCCTGTGTATCAAAATCATGAACAGGAGGCAAGACATTGCTGCACCTTTGGTAGGGTCTTGTGCCCAACATAAACACTGAATGGCATACCAAATTAACAGTTCTTGGAGCCCATAGTGTTATAGCACCTCAAATGATATTTTGAACTATGTAGTCATACTCTTTAACTACATCCACAAGCACATGCAACTGTATGTTCCCTACCATCTGTTTGCGGTGTGCTGCAGTGGTACAAGGTTCCATATTTGCTGCTCCATGCTGTTTGATCACTCTATTAACAGAAAAAAAAGCCATGTCCACATTATTGGTACTAAGTTGATTACATTCAAGTTGGGTATTCTACCTTACCAAGGGTATGTCTTGTCTCTCCTTTTGTTTGTTCTCTTCATGGACATGATATCAGCACACAGCCATAGTTTGGAATTTATCCAGTCTAGGGGTGTAAGGCTTGAATCTTTGTTATTTGTAGATGATACCGTCCTCCTGGCCACCAATAGCTGTTATTTCTGGCATTTCTGGACCAATTCACCACTGTGTATGAAGTGGTTGCAATGAAATTTAGGACCTCCAAATCTAAACTCTTAGTTCTCTTCCAGATAAGAGTGGATGTCCATCTACAGATGAGCCGGGAATGGCTGCCTTAAGTGGAAGACTTTAAGTTCCTTGGATTCTTGCTCATTCATGAAGGGCAGGGTAAATCAGAGAACTGAATAGTGAATGGATACAGTGATAGCAATATTGCAGGCATGGTGACAGTGAAACAAGGGCTGTCATTGGGCAGTCATCTCAACTTACCAGACAGACTATGTCCTCATCCTCACCTGAGGTGTACTGACCAAAAAGATGAGATCATGGTTACAAATGTCAGAAATGAGGCTCCTTTGAAAGACTGTAAGGCTTACTCTCAATGACAGAGTGAGGGGTTCAGCAATCCAGAAAAATATCAGAGTAGTCAGTTAAGGTGGTCTGAACACCTAGTAAATATATCATATTTATGTGTATGTGTATAGCCATGTTGACTCTAAGTCAGTCTGTGTGCCAATGAATATCATGTCTATACTCCATTAATTCAGTCACCTTGACTATGTGTGTCCTTAGTTGTATACATTTCATGTATAGTGTCAAATATAAACCTACTTTTGATATTGAATAGCTGTTCCTTCATGTCATGCTGAATTTTTGTAACCTATGATGTAGATTTCTTTAGGACAACGTTTTCCTTCTAAGGGATACAAAAGCCATGTCACTGTTATGTTTAGTAGCAGCCATTTATTTTTGATTTTTAATATAGAAATTGTTTTTCTCATTTTCACAACTCTAGCATAGAAACTAATTTCATTACAGTATTTTGTATGAAAACTAAATGCTGATATCTTGCTTTCAGATATAATAATTGTATTTTTTTCAGTTTTATTCACATAACTTCAGAACCAACTCTCTTTCTTGCTGCATCTCATTTTAGCTTCAGATGTCTTTGCTTCATCTCATTCCATGGTGTGGTGGTATTGAGTTCTGACTGTGACCAAATAAGTGGGGATTAATTAACAGCCCCTGCACTAGAGGAGCCAGGTTGGTATGAGAAAAGATTCAAGGGGTGGTATCCACTCACCTTTCTCAGGAACAGAGGGGTTGCACATGCTCAGGATACTTTTGATTGAGCATGATCATCCCTGGTGGTGGGTAGGATTTTTGTTTGAAAAGAATGCCCTCACATAAGTTGGGGGGCCATCCAGCACAGTCAACCTATCTATGGGTAAAAGCAAGTAGCCTTACCCAAGGGCTAGAAGGCAAAAATAAAAGAAGAAAATATTAAATCACAACTGATGGTTGCCTAAATGATGCTCTCAGCTTGGTTGACTCTGACCTTGGTGATGGGAGAGCAAATGGGCTAATTGTCTGAGAGACTGATGGATGATCAGAAGGCAGTAGGGACAACATTTTGAGCAGTATCTTGCTGTGAGTGGGCTTGCAGAGAAGCCAGAAAAATGCCTTATGGTTGTATTCCTTTATGTCATAGGTGAAGAAATGATAAAGGCATTTAACACTTTTAGCATCAAAGATGAGGAAAAGAGTATATTGTGAGCCAAAAAAAAATCTTGTACTTTTATTTTTCACTGGAAGTCAATGGTTCAAGTTTGAACAGAAATGTATGTGATTAAGCTGAAATATGGAGCATATGAATGAATCTGGACACTTGCATGATTCACTTTATAGATAATTGTGCATGGCATCAAGAATGACCAAGTTAGAGGAAGGTTGTTAAGAAAATCAGATTTGATGTTCATCAAATCATGAAATGTGCAGAGGGTAAATTAACTTTCAATTATTCAGGTAATGGTTTTGACAGCAGAACTGCAAGTGTGTCAGATAAAGAGTATGACAGAAATGATCACAAAATAAAACTCAAAATGAATAAAAGAAAAATAAAAGTGGCATTGATGGTAACTACATGTTTTCCCAGATGGCATCTAGTAATGAACAGTCAGATGCCACATCCAGTATAAGCAATTTGCATATAGGCACAAGAAAGAGATAGTTCCCATATCCTGCTGTGGTTCACATTCCCCACAGTGTGCCACACTGCAGAACAACTCCCTTAAGATAGGCTGTACCATGGTAGGGGATGCACAGACTCTGAAACTACACACTCTCTCTCAGGAAAGGCATGCAGGCCATGCTTCATGCTTCTTTACTATTTTTTCCCACAGGTCATCTACACCCAGAAACTGAGCTGCTATTTTAACTAGGGGTGCCCAAACCACATGCAAGGATGCATCTCATGTACCACTGGATCAGTAGCAAAACACAATGTTATTCCAGGCATAGTAGGCAGGGAGTACCAAATAATTGTTTTTCTTTGGTAATTATGTTTTGTGTTTGGTTATTCTTTCTGTTTGGCACTTCATAGCTTTTGTCTTTGTTCTGTTTTCATGCAACAGCCCAATGATTTACCCACTGACTGCTTGCATTACTTGGTCAGTGTAACTTAGGGAATGAGTTGCATGGCTGAATGAAGCTTGGAAACAAGTAGGCTAGTCATAATGCTTCTGTGTCACATGATTTGATTAAAAGGATCCAAGTGAAGCTGTATAATGATTTGCAGATTTGTACAGAAAGCAATATGAATATTTCTGACTGGAGACTTAATATTCCTAACATTGGCCAGAATTATTATGAAAAACATCTGGAAATACAGCACAAATATTCATGAGTGATTCATTTAACATCATTCATCACAGATTTGATAGCAGCATACATGTTTCTGCAAGGAAGCATCTATACAATCATAGAAATGCGATAGGTCTATACGGTGCTGGTGGGTATAATAGCAGGAATGAAGACTTCACTGAGAGTTATAAAATGCAACACCCAAGAGACCTCTGATATTTTTTTAGAGTTATTCTGACTTATTTATTTGTTAAGTCTGTTTGCTGGGAGAGTAATGTATTAAGATTTCAGCACAGACAGTACCAAATACTTGTGCACAAAAGACAGTTCCAGTATCTCGTAGAAGTTGAAATGAATATGAATTGATGTGTTCAGAGAGTAAAGAGAGTAAAGACATAATTGTTAACAAGTAAACCTAACTGAGTGAGTCAGTGGAACAATGACAGTAGTAAAATAAGACATGCATATAATATGTATAGACCTTTAATATTTAATGGAGTGGATTAAAGAGGAGCATTAACTGCTTCAAACCATTAAGGCAATTGTTGCAAATGTAATTAATTCTAACTTTCTCTTTAGTTTTGGCAAATTAGGCTGGATGAAGATAGCTCAAAGCTTTGCATATGCAACATCTCACTTTGTAGGTACAGATTTCTGATATTACCTTCTGAAATATCACCAGCCCCAGAGGTGTTTCAGAGAGCAGTATCTGACATGACCGAAGGGCTAGAAGGTATAGTCAACAGGGTCTATATTAAATAGAAGAAAGTTCAAAATGTCAAATGCTCACATGAGCGGAAATGCAGAAAATCAAAAATCACTACCCCTGCTAAATATATATTCCAACACTGAGATCACACTACAGAGAGGAAAGGGCAAATATTCCGATATTCACTGTACTGCGATCCAAGAAAATAAACATTGATTTCTTGAATTTCTGCTCATGTGAGCATTTGACATTTTGAACTTTCGTCAATCTAAAATAGACCCTAGTCAATATAGATGTTAGTCTATGGTGAAGAAGTATCAGTCAATAACATGATACTTGACTTGCCAAGTTACCAGACAGACTGATGCAAAAAGGCTTCAAACTGATCAGAATAAAGTACAAATCCTGTGCAACTAATCCTAAACAAATGGCTCATGCTTTAACTTCGGAAGGTCTCAAACCAGAAATTAATGAAGTCAATGTCATGGTGAATATGTAAAAACTTCAAGGCAGGCAATCTCTTATGCCCTTCCTTATTATTGTGCAAAATCTATCCAGATGTATTCCACACTTGTCAGATATAACTGTGCCATTCAGAAAGCTGTTAGATCATGATACTACATGATTCTGAACAGAGGAACATGACACAAATTGAGACAATAAAAGGTGGTTAGTGAGGCTCTTTAAAGATATATGACATTTCACAATGGGTAATGCTTCAAGTGGATGTTATCCAACAAATACTTGGAGCAGTATTAATTATGAAGGGATGACCAGTAGCATATGGTTCAAGGGCTTTAACTGTCACACAGACATACTACACTTTTATGAAAAACTCTGTTAACAATAGTATTTGTCAAAGGGTTCTTGGTTATATTTATTGTAAATTAGTTACAGGGGAGTCAGATCACAAGACATGTAAAGGATTTGACATATAGAGTTAGTTCACAACAACAAAAAATACACTGAACCCACAGATATTGCCAACATTCTGGCTGACAGGTTCAGTGCAAATTTCTCCCCTCCCTCAACCCCAAAAGAAGAAATACTTATCCCAGCTGAATGTAATCTCCCTGTCATCTCAGATGTCCAAGTGAGAACCGCCCTCAACAAAGCTAAAAACACAGCATCAATGGGACCTGACAGTATCCCGGGTTGCGTGCTACGTGAACTCCAAGAGGAGCTAAACCCGCAAATAAAAATGCTATTTAACCTTAGCCTTACTACAGGATATGTACCTGAACACTGGCATACAGCAACAGTGGTCCCACTCCACAAAGGGGGTACCTCTACAGACCCTGGGAACTACCGCCCCATAAGCTTAACCAGCCTGGTCTGCAAAGCTATGGAAAGAATCATTATGGAACTCATAAACAGAGACATTGGGGACCTACAGACACTTGACCCCACCCAGTTCGGCTTTGTAAAGGGCAGATCCTGCCTTTTGAACCTGGTTGACTTTTTCAAAACAGTCACTAGAGCCATTGATGAGGGCAAAGCAGTCCATACAGCCTACCTGGACTTGGCTAAGGCCTTCGACACAATACCCCACTCAGGCATCATAGATAAGCTCAACAGCTTAAACATAAACCCTTATGTCACTAGATGGGTTGCAAACTGGCTAAAGGACAGAACCCATAAAGTTAAAAATCGCTGGAGCAATGTCAGATTCAAAGCCAGTCACAAGTGGTGTCCCACAGGGATCTGTCCTGGGACCCCTCTTGTTCGGCATTTATTTCTCAGATGTTAAAGCAAACATGGGAGGGTTGTGGCTGACAAAGTTCTCAGATGACTGCAAACTAGGTGCCATAGTCGATACACCAGCGGACACATACATCCTACAAAAAGGCCTCACAGAAACAGACAACTGGTGCCGGAGTCATGGCCTTAATCTAAATGCCAAAAAATGTATAGTCATCCCCTTTGGGAAAAACAAAGTACCCACAAATTATCACATAGACAGCAACCCACTGAGTACGGAAAAAGTAATCAGAGACCTAGGGACCCAAGTCGACAGCGACCTCTCATTTGACACCCACGTTGCCAAAGTGGTTAGAAAAACATTCTACCTTGCACACCTTATCATGAAGGGATTCACATCCAGATCCAAGGATGTCATTGTACCCCTATACTCCTCCCTCATCAGACCCATGATTGAGTACAATGCCCCATTTGGTATGTACCTCACCCGGCATTTGCAACAGCTGGAGAGACCACAAAAGTACCTCACCAAAAGAATCAAGGGTCTCCAACATATGTCTTATTCTGCCAGACTAAAGAAACTCCAGCTCTATTCAGTAGCATACCGCCTGCTCAGAGGTGATCTCTGCCTGACGTACAAGGCCATGTCCAATCAAGAACTAATGGACATGCTCCACCTCAAAAAATCCAAGTCCATCAGGACCATGAGAGCTAAAGACATAAACCTCGGCACAAGTATGAATAGGACATGCTGGAGGGATAGATTCAGAACCCAGAGGCTTCCCATGCTCTGGAAAAAGATCCCAGTTCATGTTAGGCAGAGCCCCTCACTGACTCTCTTCAAGAGAAATATTGATGAGTGGATGGGAGATCGTAAGTTTACCCCAGGGGTCGCATCTGTGTCACTACTAGACAGGGGCACAGTAAACTAATTCTATTATATAAGGGGACCTTCACTGTGTCACTACTAGACAGAGGCACAGTATTCTATATCTATTCTGTGCATTTTTGTACCATTTCATGGGGTGGCGAAAGCCACATCACTATGGTTAGGCTTACAAATGCCCCAGGGCAGATAGCCAAGTACTAAACTATGAAACTATGAAACTATATCTTAATAAAGCACCAGCAAGGTTACACAGAATGATGTTGAATTTACAGAAATATGATTTTCAGGTACAGTCAAACTGAGGCATATATTAGACACACTTAGTATTGCTTTTTATAAGTGTATAAAGAGCATTTACTAGAAAAATAAAGTTTTATGGTTTATGTCACAATAACTATATTATCTGACAAGCTTAAGGAGCTAAGAATGTGTATAAGAGAGGATAGAAAAATGCATTTATGAAACACAGTCATAAATGTTTGACTAGATAACAGCAAATGAATACATACAGATATTACAGAGTATTTTCCCCTATTGTGATGAGTTTTTGTATCTATGAGGCTTAATATTCGAAGGTGACATGTTTATAATTTCTACACAGCACTGAAGTGCAAAGTTACATATGATCGAAGAGTCTCATGTGGGAATTGCCAAGTGAAAGAAAGTATTGCATAATAATATTTATTGACTTCAGATGACTGAAGAAACTGAGCAACTGATTCAAAGATATGAAGTCTATAATACTACTCTGTATCAAAACCAGAGTATAAATAAACAGTGACTAAGAAGAATGTTCAATCTTCCTCAAATTAGGTATCACAGTTTAAATGTTCATATGTATGTATATTTCAGTTCATACATTCATATACTATGATTGCAAACAATGTATTTAAAATGACAAAATTATCTATTTATCGCAGCTTTCCTTTTAAAGTAAGAAGGGTTAGCTTATGTGTGAATTTGTGTATAGTGATGATACGGTGGTGGTGACTTTAAGGAGGCACCAGCAAGTGCGTCCAAGTGTCATCTAACCTCTCAAAGAGTTCAGTTCTGTAAAAGTGCTGTTGTATGCACATCATGTTTAATGCCGCTTCATTCAGTCTTCTTAACTATGTATGCACTTAACTGTATACATAAGTTTTAACGAGGATGTCCCACTGGGTTTCTCAAACTGGTGGAGTAAGAAGTATGACCCACTTGGAGGAGCCCCCATGGTAGAGGACATGATATATTATTTCATTCACCTTTACGAAAATTACTTGGGGATTTCAGAGCATAACAAGGGACTGGTTATTGAAAGGGACATCTGGTCTTCTCTGCCCAGCTTGCAACTACTTCAACCCTTACCTGGTAAAGGACTGTAAGAAATGGATGAAAAGATGTTTAATTTTTGGATGTAACATGCTTATCATGGAAGGTGGTTTGATTCCATAGATCTATCATCTGGTTTACTTCCACTTGCTGATCACATTTCAACCACATGCTGTGCATACATTGTTTGCAAATGTCATTCACAGATTTAGCTGTATTTTGTAGTGGATAGAGACATTCTGAACGTATTTGTCGAACAAAAGAGTAATAAAGCAGCCAATAATCAAAATGCACTCTTCAAAGAATACTTAATTATTTAAACTGAATTTGTTTAGAGATCTAAGTAGAATACAGGATGTGGTTAAAGGAGTCTGTTTTTATCTTGTCTATATTACAAGATCGAAACGGCCGATTTAACCCAGGGAAACGCTTCCCTTGGCCATTATGTGGATTATGCCCTTTTCTCTAATTTGGAGTGATCTCAGAGTTGGTATATTTAGTTAGGGGGGTGGGGGGGTGAAGCCCCCCCCCACTATATTTGGGATTTAAAGTTTTTTTTTTTATGCGGCCAGGGGAAGTGTTTCCCTGGGTTAAATCGCAATTCGAAATTTTTAGGTTTCGATATTACAAGATCAATCTTTAGTTATTCGATTAACTAACGTTTCAATCTTGTAATACAGATCTGTGTTTATCAGACAGGGTCAGACTGAGATTAGAGTCCTGGGATTGATTATTCAAGTTTGACATTTGCACATTTTATGGCTGACAGAAAAACTCATGTAACAAGGCAGAGTTTTTTTTTGCTGGTTTACCACTGGAAACTCATGCCCAATGGACCTAGCCAGTTAAAGGAATAACAAAGGGGACACAGCATTTAATTATCATGAAATACACACCCTACTCTGATTACAAGATAGCTAATAATAATAATAATAATAATGATAATATTAATAATAATAATGATTATGATAACCCTGCAACTGCAAGGTTCACAGGAAAGAGCCTCTTTTTGACAAGCTAGTTATAGAAAAGTTCTTAGGTATGACCCATGCTGTTAAAACCACAAGCAAATGTCATGCTTTAACAAGACAGCAATCAAAAGAATAGTGCATCATATATCAACTAACAACTTTTAAAACTACAATGTATCTTGCCCTGCCACAAAATCAGCAGACAAAACTGACATATATTCAAAAGCTTCTAGGCGGTTTGAAACTAAACACACTCATCACAAACACACTGCATACAAACTTGGAAATTCCTAAATAATGTAAAAAACCTCAACCTGCCACACTCAGCACAAGCAAAATTCAAATACAATTAATGTGAAGACTCTTGCATCACATTAAACTACTTCATCTACTCACATATACGGCATCTGAAAGACAAATGTAACTAAACCTAAAGCTACAGTAAATTCACAGAAGGGAAAAGCTAAATAAAACAGTTCTGTCTGCTGTAGAAATTGAAAAAAGACAGGCTAAGTAAGGAAATCTGTGCCAACAACAGCTGCAGTCCTCAAAAAACTGTAATGCCAGGTATTGCAAAACATGTTGCACTGGTCTCTGATCATTGCCACTTTGCTATGTGTTCTCACAATGTATTCCAAGAAATGTAACTGTTTGGCACATAACCTGGCTGTGATTAAAGACCTGATCATAGTCTTTTGTACTGAAGTGGTTCACATTCTGATAATTCTTTCATAACCTGTACCATGTTTTGCATTTTAGAGTGGGTTATTCTACAATCTTATTGTTTGCATCTCATTAGTAACATCTATTGAGTCTTTACAACCTCCATTAATATTAAAATAAAATAAACATTTACCACATGAAAAATAAGTATTAATTTAAATATTCACCTTGAATGTTATAATATATCGGATCTTTAAAATCTACCTTTATTAATAATTCACTTAAACATGGCACACATGTGACACTGTACTTGCATAAACTGTACATTTCTGCAAAGTCAAATGGGAAATGAACATTTGTTCTACTGATACTATTTCCTTGATAGAAGGTATATTATAGCACTGAGCAATTGTGCTGCCATAGCGTATATTAACTTTCACATACTCAAAGGGAATGCAATATCATTTAGGAATCTTCATTGCCAATATGGATCATGATACACCTTTGCAGTCTAATACCATCTGGCAGTTTCACTTCTAGACAATGATTGCTTAGACTGATTTACCTTATTGATATGTAGCACATGAATTTATTTTAAAATACATGATTTGATATTGTCACATGAAGTACTCTTCTTTTGTATCCTGAGATGTAAATGGTTTAGACATCCTATAATTCAAGGATCTCCAGGAACCGCAAATAATACTTAAATGTAACCTCAGGGAATGTTGAGCATAAGCAGTGCTAGCCAATTGTGCACACTCCTCGATGACACTCTGCAGAACCATGCACACACAGAAGTGGCAAAGGAGAGGTCATATACAAGCCAGAAATTGCAGCACAGTGATGTGTTCATCTGTTTTTGGGCTAAATTAAAAGGGAGGAAATGGAAATACAGGAAAATGATGAAAAAGCAGAAGCAAGTGGAGAGTGAAATGGAAGGTAAAAACCTAAGGAATAGCATAACTATGTTGGAGATAGGGAAGATAAGGTAAAATACTTCTGTCAGTCAGATGCTCAGTTTGATATATATTTGAAATATATATATATTTGATATATATATATATATATATATATATATATATATATATATATATATATATATGGGTCTACTTTAAAACACTAACACACAAAACACCGATGGCAAGAACACCGAGACCGGAAGATCGACAACTGAGATGACCAATAGTTTAAAAGCCTGTCGCTGAGAGCACCGACATGTTAAGGTAAGTGTGCGATAGTGACAGACTTTAGGGTTAGGGGTGGGTTAAGTGAGTTAGGGTTAGGGTACGGATAATGTAACTGTGCGATAGTGACAGACTTTAGGGTTGGGGCGGGTTAAGTGAGATAGGGTTAGGGCACGGGTTAGGTGAGTGTGAGATAGTGATGGACCTTAGGGTTAGGGTTGGGGTTAAGGTTAGTGCATAGATAGTTGTGTATGTAAGGTTTAGTGTAGGTTTTTAAGGTTTTTGTTGTGTTTGTGTTGTGTGTATGTTTTTCAGAAAAGGTATTTGTTTTGTTTTTTTGATTGTCAGGATTTGGGTTTGTCGGGCATGTGAAGTTTTGTGCTTTTAAACTGTCGGTCATCTCAGTTGTCGATCTTCCGATCTCGGTGTTCTCGTCGGTGTTTTGTGTGTCGGTGTTTTAAAGTAGACCCATATATATATATATATATATATATATATATATATATATATATATATATATACTGGTTATAATAACTTAGCGTGTCCAAAATAAGGTCTAGTTTTAACAGGGATGCAGCAGTGCCGGTATAACAAATTAAATGGTCCTCCAAATGCTTTTCAGTTCAGAGTTATGATAACAAGGTAAATGTGGGAAGGAAATAAGTAGACTAAGAGTAAGGTATGAGAGACAGGGCACATAGCAGGGATACAAACATAGAAGACAGACAAAACTGATAGGGGAGGTGCTGACATAGTGAGCAAGGGACCGCACAACTGAGAAAGAGAATTCACAAAAACAGAGAGTATACAATTGTATTTGGAAGGACTGGACAACAAACAGAACACATACAAATGTCAGGTAACATCAGCATGTGGTTTCACAACTGCCATGCCTACCATATGTGATCCAGTGGAAGCTTACTTGCCACCCTGGGCTCTGTCACCACTAGGCCGGGGTTCAAATGGAGGAGCCCGTCCACAGCAGAGATGCAACTCAATGAGCTGCAGATGAAGGTTCTCTAGATGGTTGATGTGAGCTTCTGGCCACTAGTTAGTCACCTTCCTCATGATGTCATTCATCTGCCAGTGGGTCAAGAATGGACCTAACATTCAGTGGAGGGCTGGCTGTTGTGTCCAGTGTAACTGGTGTTACAGGTGTAGAGGTGACTGTGGAAGCCTGGCCCACAGATGTTGTGGGAAGTGTTGTCACATGTGGGGGCTAACAGGCCTTGCTCAAGTGACAGGTGCAGATCAAATTGCTGCTGCATATAATTGTAAAATAAATGGAGAAAAATAAACTGGTAAACAAAATAAATTTAATACAATGCATAGCTAGAAAAAAATGGAGGAGAGAAAGTAGAAATATAATGAAAAAATGCAGCTCTTCCCTATCTTTTCTAGGATAATGTTACAGATACCTGACAAACACCTACATCAAATGCCCAATGATGGTACAACATACAACCAAGAAGGTAAGTGAACCCAAAGTCAACAGCACATGCAATTTATGAGACCAAGTCTTAGCATGTTGAGCTACTTGTACAATCCCAGTGAAGGCTTCACTCAAATACATTGTAACAGCATCAGCCATTCATACCACTGCTGTTGAACTGTGAAATGTAACACAGACCTGGGACTACAGGATAACATGTACAGTGGTAGAGTATTGCTGCTATAAGCTGTCAATGTATGCAATACAAAGTATATTGAGAAAGATGGTGGAGGAGAGAAATGTGCAGATACAACATAAAAATGCAGCTCACAGAAAAGTTCCCATATATTGTAGACACTTTACTCAAAACTGCAAATACCCACCCAAAATTACCAGTGATAGAACAAAAGGCAGACAAGGAGGAATTGAACCCACAAGTATAACTACATCTAATTTGAAAGGTCATGCCTGAACGGCTTAAGCTACTTCTACAATTCCATCACATCAGCTACACACACACGCACACATGCACACACGACATGCACCCACAATTAAAGCATCAAATAGTCATACTGCTACCTTTTAACTAAGGAACTTAGCAAATAATTGCTAACACTGGACAAAACCTGTAGTCTGGAAGATTACAGCTATACTAGTTCAACAGATTGTTTACATTTAAACCTGCACTGTATGAAACAGGTATACTCACCTTGGGGCTCTCAAAGGCATTAGATCCTTCTTCTACTCATATTCAGTTACACATTCTTTGCTATAGCTTCTGGGGCTATAGAGAGAGAGAAACAGGATTGTGTAAAATATGTGGCTAGCACACACTGACAGACTTCCTATGTAAGTAAGGCAAGGGTTACATAGAATGCATTTTTGATGCAGCAGCTTTAACATCATCTCCCCACTGGCAAAGAAGGTTGTTATGCTGTTGCTTCATGTCATTGTAATGGTGGGTACATTGCTCACTTGTGTGTGAGATGTCACTTGCTCATGTGTCAGTCTGTGCTTGAACCAGTGTGGAAGAGGTACAGGAAGAGTTTGGGATCCAGCATCCATCACCTCTGTGCCCTGAAAGGTGCAGTCTCTTCTTCAGAGGGCATGAATATGCACTGAAAAATTGCAGAGATGTATGGCTGATACCTCATGGTGACATCCTGCTCCATTTTAAAAAGTGGTGTACAACGCAAGGATCTTCATTTGTGTGGCCTGTGGAGGTACAGTCATATATACAGTATATGTACTGTATTACAATGTTTGAACAGTGGACTGTAAAGTATGAAAAATGCCAGCTCTATCTCTGCTTGTATGCAATTAATAAAGCATAAAGTACAATGACTCCAGTTCCTTGAGGTAAGGTGGGGTGTTTCATATCTGCTCCACTAGAACCACCGATGAACTTTCCATGAGAGCCGCTGCCTAGGCATGTGCAAGATACTGTGTACAATTCAACACAAAGGTTTGACCAGTAAGCATAATGTAGAGATTGAGAGATTGAGCAATTCAGAGACCATAAGTGGTTAAGCCCACAGGTGCATAATCACCATGCCCAGACACCTGAATTTGCACGTTATAAGTATGAATGAAAGCACTGAGCCTCATCGTGCAATGGAAAAATCCATGGTGTTGCAATGTCTAAACCTGCAACAAGTGAATCTTGTACTGATTGCTTAGAGTTGGTGGATACCAGCTTCCTGTAAGTTAAGTGCTACTTGCTTAGCTTTACTTTTTCAGCTATGCATATGATTAGCTGCTGTGTTACTTAACTACACAATGATCTAGTTTTGACATTAGTTTTATGGGTTATTGATTAGAAGGAGTGAGAGGGGTGGTATAAATGTATGGTAACTATTGTGCTGAAGGATTGTTAAGCCTAAAAGGAAACACACATATATCGGCAAGTACTGAGATCATATATAAACACATTCAGGTTGCTATGATTTATTACTTGGTACAAAGCCAATTGCTTATTTTATAGGTTATACATATACCACATGTGCAAAAGTATTTTAACAATGAGATGAAACTGTTATGTTACCTTGGGGAATGGGAATGCTAAGGTGTAATAGTGTGGAGAGTATTTTCTCAATAATTTTATGTGCTGGCTTTTGAAAAAGTGTATGGATGACAGTCAGACATACCAAGAGGATACCAGTGTGGTAAGCTGTTAATGACCAATATGCTATTAGCACTTGACTTCAGAGCAATGCCTACGAAGGCTAGCTAACAGAATAAAACACTGGTAACTCTTTTGAGAAAGGTGCCCATAAAATAGGCACAGAATATGGTTTTATTCTAGGCTGTCTACCTACATGGCCAGTGGCTCTTTGGTTAGGACAGACCTACCAGGAATGTATCTGGGAAGATCTTGTGGTGTGCATTAATGCTGTTAGTGGCCAGGACTATACCTATGATATGGTTCATTGCAAGGCCACCAACAGTACAAAGATCTGTCTGTTTGGCATGGGAAGATAGTTTAATGGGTGGTGGGCCTTCAGTTGAGCTATCTCTGATAAAGACAGAGGAGTTTCTGACCTCTTTCAGAGGCAGGGACACCTCCACATTGCCCTACAGTGTGGTGGCAGAAAGTGGTGCAGAGATTCATTATGCACTGATAGTATCTACCAGAAATGCTACATTTATATAGGCCTCTTCATCTATAACAGTAACCATAATTCCTGTTTTCCCCTTACTCACTGGCAAACTTATTAAAGCTGTCTGATTTAGGTTATATAGGAACATCAACGATTGCACTTGCATAATTATCTTCACAAGGTACAATATTTAACTGCTTGGTTTTCAAATGCTACTACTTCTACATCTGATTTTGATAATTACTTCTGGTGCTGGACCATACTTACACAGGCTATTGTGCTTTGCTGTCTTTGCAGGTGTTGTGTGTCCATAATCACCACTGTTGAATTGATGCCACCTGAAGTTAGAGGACCTGTGACCTCTAATGAATATGGTAGGGATGAATCGGCGCATTCAGGCAGTAGTGAGTGTTTTGTGTGTGTGTGTGTGTGTGCGTGTGTGTGAGACACAAAGACTATGAACCCTGCATACCCTACACAGACTATGGCTACAGCTTATGTGCCTGCAGGCACCTAGGAAGCACTCAGTGGGCAGGGAATACAGGTTACTAGGGACATTAGCAGTCAGGGAAGTGTGATACCCCCCCCCCTCACCAGACATGTATCAGGATCTGTTGGTAACCCCACTGGGTGGGGGATTACACACAGGGGAGGTACTGGTGCTGATTGGAAATGTGGTTACTGCCCTTCTAATGTCTTTCGTGTGTCAATGGCTGCAAACCAATGTATGTGCAGAGCCATCATGGAGGCAGAGGCTCACCACAGCCATAATGGATTTAGTAAAATAGATGTGGAGTGTGTGAGATGACCTAGCTAGTAAAATCCCCACTCTCCATGCCTGGCTTCTCTCTAATCAACCAGATATCTTGTCCATCTCTGAAACTTGGTTAAAACCCCACATAAAGGATTCTGAAATAATACCCTCTAACTATTCTATTATCAGAAAAGATAGAACAAACAAAAAAGGTGGAGGTGTGGCCCTTCTCATCCTCCCTCTCAGTTACTCCATATACAAAGGCTATTCCCAGTTTGGTAATGCTGAATTAATTCTAGCTCTACTACAAATAAACAAACACAAAAGCATATGTATAGCCTTTCCCAACATTCCTCCTGGAGATAATATCCCAGTACTTGAAGATATTCTCTCCTGGCTTTCCACAAGCATCAACAATGAGACCATAATTCTAAATGACATGAACATAAACTGGACATCCATTCAAGCTACAACAAACTCCATAAATGTAAATCTATAATTTCACTCAGCTAATCAAATCCACAACTAGACCCTCCAGAGACTACTCCTCTGGTAGCACCCTAGATTGGATCTTAGTCTGTCACCCTCATTATTTCTATGATAGTGGTACTCTTCCCAATCCACTTAGTGATCACCTCCCCACTTTTAACCAATGCCTTTCCTCCCTCGTAAAACTATCACATAAACTATATAACCATACATTCCCTGAAAAATTTTGATCCCAATACCTTCTCAAACTCACTAAAAGCCACAAACTGGAGCCCTCTAAAAACTCTTCCCTTGGAAAATGCCATCTTTTACTTCAACACAATATTTACAAACCTTGTAGATACCTTTGCCCCTTTGCAAACAAAGAGAATTAAAAGTTAAACTGCCCCTCGGTTAACTAAGAATACACTAGCCTCCATGCACCTCCGAGACAAAACTTGGAAAAGCTACCATAAAAATAAAACTCTTACCACCCTTAATGAATACAAAACACTTCAGAACAAAATTAAAAAGCTGATTATAGCAGACCACAAAGCTTACTTCTCCATACTCCAATCTAGCTACAAAACAAATCCTAAAAAATTCTGGAATGATATCTCCTCCCTCCTCGATCCCAGCAGAAAAAAACCCTGCCCCAATCCAAATGCCTCTGACATAGATTTAGCCACCCAGTTTAACTCTTTCTTTATTGAATCCATAACCAAATTAACAGCATCCTTCAATAATAAACCTACATCCTACAAAACAAATCCTAAAAAAATCTGGAAAGGTATCACCTCCATCCTCAATCCCAGCAGAAAAGAAAACCCCTGCCCTGATCCAAATGACTCTGATATAGATTTAGCCACTCAATTTAACTCTTTCTTTACCGAATCCATAACCAAATTAACAGCATCCTTCACTAATAAACTTACATCCTCTCCTTCACCATCCCCTACCCCTTCTTCCTCAAGAACCCTCACCCCTGAATCCCCTCCTCTCTCTATAAAACCCATCTCCTTAACTACTATAATAAAACTCCTGCACAACCTGAAACCATGTTCCAACGTTCCCAACAACATTTCCTCTTACTTTCTAAAGATTGCTGCAGATGCCATCTCCTTCCCCATCTGCCTTCTAATAAACAGATCAATTCAAGAAGGCCACATACCTGAACTTTGAAAAAAGGGCCTTTATTATTCCCCTTCACAAAGGTGGTAACAATAACAGTATTCCAAACTTTCAACTTATCACCATCCTATCCCCCATCTCTAAACTTCTCGAAAAATGTATTCATCTGCAACTTCTACCCTATCTCATTGACAATAGCCTACTAACCCCCACACAATATGGATTTAGACCTGGCCACAGCATCACCACCACTCTCCTCTTCTTCAAAACTATTAATAAAGCCTGTGACTCTGGCAGTATAGTTTTTGCTCTACTCCTAGATCTCTCAAAGGCCTTCAACACTATCTCTCACAACCTTCTACTAACTAAGCTCTCTAATCTAAGTCTATCCATCTCCTCTCTTACCTGGTTTACTAGTTACCCTTCCCATAGGCAACAAGCAGTAAAATGGAAAAAAAAGCCACTTACCCATTCCTCAATACCCAAACTGGTGTACCACAGGATTCCCTACTAGGTCCCCTCCTTTTTAATAGTTTCATAACTCCATCCCCATCCTTATAAAACTGACCCAAGATGCCTTCAACACCACAGAACAATGGATATTAGACAACCACCTAGCACTCAATGCATCCAAAATAAAACTTATGATATTCACCCCATCTAAATCAACAACCATGGACACAAACTCCTTCTCCATCACCAGCCGTTGCAATACATCTCTCGAATTAGTTTCCAAAGCTAAACTTCTAGGTGTCTTTATTGATGACCAACTTAAGTTCAACTCACCCCTACATATATATATTAAAAAAAAAAAACATCAGAAACTTGGCATGCTCTACCGCCATAATCTCAATCTCACTCCCTCTACCAGATTCATTCTCTCTACCACATACCTCATCTCTTCTCCGTTATATGGTGCCCCACTCCTCACTAAACTACAACCCACTCTTAAGACAAAACTGTCATACTGCTACAATAAAATTTCCAAATTCACCTCAGGATGCAAATCTTCAACTCATCTCTGCATTGCCATCCATAAACTACATTGGTTAGAGTTGCCCAACTATCTTACCTACATTCAACTTATCCAAGCTCATAAACACATCTTCACTCCCACCCTCTGCCCCTCCCCTTCAACTACCTTTAAAATGCACCTTCCAGAAAGACTCTTAAGATCCAACAACTAGAACCTGATTGAACTGCATAAACCAGCCCAGCTTCCAGGCAAACACTTTTTGTCCTTTGCCCTAGCATATCTTTGGAACTCCCTACCACCACAAGTCACTCTACCTTCAAAACCATACTCTAAAATTTTGCTGGGAATGCTCCTGCTCCCATCCCACATAACATCCTTACTTCTTACCTTCCTCACCCCTCCCCTTTTTCTCCCTTCTCTTTTCTCTCAATCAATTTCTCCCCCATCTCACATCCCCACTAACACCAGAGGTACCCGTAGTTCTCATTGCCCTGCTGTCTTTATAGAAGGAATAGGTATATTTGTAAATATTTGTACATACGTACTTATATTTTATACTTACTTTGTTCATTTTTTATACTTGATTGTGGATTTTCATTAATTGTATCTCTAAATGCCATGTTTTTATATGTACTACTGTTCTAATATGTAACTTACAGTCTGTTGTTCATGAATATTGCCTGTATGGAGCTTTTCTCCCCAAGACTCCATTGAAAATGGGTTCTTCTTGGCCCAATGGACCATCCTGGTAAAACAACTGCAGATACATATATAATAAATAAATATTCTGAAAGGCTAAATCATATATGAATGAGTCATGTCTTCTCATGCACTGTCCACAAAGCCATTTCACTGCTGCCTCCACAGATGGTGGCACTTATGGTTGTGGATGGCCAAGATCAAGGTCAACCAGTGCTGGCAAATCCATGATTACACCTGTTGTGGATTTGACTATGACCAGGAGAGGACATCCACTGGTTTACAGAAGTTGAGGAAGTGCCAGTTCTGGTAATGGACATCATTCAGGGTCATATAGAATGCTGACATCTAGCCAGGGGCATGGTAAAACCATTGCAACTACTAGTAGAGGTAGCTCTTATAGGTGCATGTATGTATGGGATACTCAGCCTTCTACCATACATGCCCTGGACCTGTCCAGTACATAGAGTCACAATGCTGTAACTAGTGTGGAGCTTGTTTCCCTGCAGACACACACTCACACCAACACCACAGTCCCCAGTGTTTTACACATGTAAACTTCTAGTGACACTATTTCTTCACAAAGCCTTTATGTTAATGTCCTCCACACTGAAAGCACCTACACACATGTGCAGCCTTGCTTGTCAGTGTCATCATCATTCACATACTTCATTGTGAAAGACATCACCAAACGTGCTGCCTCCTCCACCCATGCGAGTGATGATAATCTTGTCCTGCCCTTTAAACATTGTTACTGGGTTTCCTATCTAATGCACATTGTGTGCTTGGGTAAACACAACCTGGTGTTGGGTTTGCATGCATCACTTTTATTATAGTGTATCTGCTTTAGTACGGACTGAAGCTATGTGCAAGCCATTTAGTCTTTGCCTGTGCCACAGAATAATGCATCCATCTACACATAGCATGGTCATCCCCTGCTGCTGGCTCCTCCAACAACTTGTAATCAGGCTCAGTCTCCACTGGTGAGTTGAGGCTGCTCTTGCTGCAACAGCTCCTCTCTGCAGTCACTGCTTCCAAAGAAGGATACTGCGTAACACTGCACATACTGAAAATATTTTGCACATATTTCAGGGTCATACTGTAGCCATCAGTGGATGAATCCAGGCAGTGAAAGGGTGCCTTTAGCAGCCCAAGCACTTCGTCCACAATTATCATTGTTTGTAAACTGGACACAGTGCACCCTTGGTCTGCTTCATTCTGTGGATTTATATAAGTCAGGGTTTCAAAGCATATTTAACAATGACAAAAAAATGATCCTGAGGAAGTCATGTTGGTACAGGTGACAGGTGTGCCATATGTGAAAATTATGATAAATGCTTTGATGGCATGCAGACACATTGTGGAGGATAGCCTGTAATGCAAAAAGTATCTGGCAGTTGATAGAGTGATACCCTTTGGGGTTCATGTACCTTCTTCTCAGTTCCCCAGGTGAGGTTTAGTCTATGGACCCCAGTTTCTCAGGAAAATGGGCTGTGTCACAGTATTCTCCCATGGAGTTCTCTCTTTTCTGTAGTGCACAGGAATCACATATGCTCTCCCAGACGTTGAATCATGTCATTTATAAACTGATGTAGTATTCTCAAAGATGCCTGAGATACCCTTACTGCACCTCCAATAGGTTGCAGAAAGGTACCTTAGCTAGTGTACATAGAGCCACACATACCTTGATATCCACTGGGCTGTAAATGAGATTGAAACATGTATATGATGTCTTGCATGGTGTTTCTAATGACAAGATATTGGTTCACAAAGTGAGCGCTGTGGAGAGCATGAAATGTTATGTGCAGTTGGATTGCAAAGTATCTTTAGGATCAACAATGTGGAAAACAATTGCTCATAGTAAGATCTTCTTGCAGATCCACATTAGCAAATCCTGTGGCAACCACTAATATTTTTGTGATTCAATTGTATGAAGACAGAGATTTGCGCCTTCCGATCATGCCATTTACATGCTTCTGAATCACTCTGCTATCGTGATTTACCTCATTAGTATACATAGTGTTACTTACATTAATACTGTTGCTGATTGCCATCTCATTATGCAGCCATTTGCATATACAGTGGTCACCACTGCTGCTTGTCATTCCCTGCTATTGGTGTGTGCATCTCTGAATTTCACATACCCTGAGCATGGCCAGTCATCACGCACAATCTTTCATCTCAATGTGGCAACGTTTTCTGAATCCCAGCAAAGTTTATTTTAATATGGTTCACCCTGGAGACCTGCCTAATTCTATATGTTTTTTATCATGCAATGCATTTTGTCTTCTGTTAGATTTTCTGCTTAATATAGGTGTGCTTCTTTAAAATTCTTAGAAGCTGTAGACATACTAAAATTTGTGAAATATGATAACTATATCCCCAAAGAGATAAAGAAATGTCCTGACAAGCATCATTCTAACATCAAATTCAATAATTATTCAATGGCCTCTTATCAAAGTGTATCTAAATGTTTTTATTTTTATTACTTGCTACCCTTTAAGAGTTCCTAAACTCAAATCAGTTGATCAGTGAATGTTTGAATAAAGTTTGTAGTTTTGCATGGAATTCTGCTGTTTCATTGTTTTTACCACTGTGATTGTGACTGGAGTTTTCTATTTTTCTGTTTTATTACTGGCTAGGACATTGGCTGATAAACCATAAAAGATTTCTTCAAGCAATGCTTAACTTGGTTTACAAAACACAAACAGAGCAGACATCTCAAATGGACTTACCAATGGGACCTCATATGATTTTTGCCTTTGCCATATCAATTATTGTTAACAATCAGGATGATGGTAGAAGACAGTTGACTCTTTGCTCATTACATGTTCTAGTACCAGGGGCAATATTGTTGCTGGTGCTAAATGATGGGGCAGTTATACATGTGGGGGAACTGTATATATGCTTGTTTAACTATGAGATGACTGAATTGAACTGAATTGAACTGCTTCAGTGATAAAATGTTTTCAGAAAAATATGCTGCCTTGAAGCTAATTGGGTTTAAAATAACTAAACAGTCCTGAATTTCCTTTTACATTTTGAGAAATATTATAACCACATCCTCAAAGAGAGATAAATAAAGAAATTTCTTAACAAGCATCATTCTAACATTAAATCCAATAATCATTTAATGACCTCTAATCAAAGAGTATCTAAATGTTTGCATTTTTATTACTCATTACCCTGTTAGTGCTGAGATCCAGTACTTAAAACTACATTTACAACAATAAGCACTTAAATGTTCACATGAATAGTTACACATACTTACTGAAAGACATGCACGCAAACATAAGTTGCTGGGAGAAGTGACTCACTTACAACTCGAGCTGCAAGAATTATTTTTCAAGCTGAATTACTGTCTAGAAAATCAATTAGCTTAATAAAGACTTGGCCAAAATTGAACATGAAAAGAACAAATTTATATGAGACCTGGATGATTTTACTCTGGAAAATATCTTTAAATAAGAGAACCCCATCCTAAGGAAAACACATAGCACTGTGCATCTGGTGTTAAGGATTAATAAGAAAAGTCATGCTTACCTAAACTTAGATAGGACAGAGTTGTAAGACTTATTGGCTTTAAATAAAATTTGCAAGAAAATGATTGAGGAGGCTGGCAAAAGGGAAAGCTTTGTTGCTATGACATTGACAAAATATAGGAATATGTGCATGGAGTTGTTAAAAGAAGAGCATACTTATCAATCACAAATATAGGTAGTAGAATACATAGATATATTGAAAAATGCATTTTTTGGGGAATGTGATTACTAAGGAATAATTAAATCAGATATAGGCACATAATCTTAGAACACTTTTATTCTATAGTCTGCCTAAGATCTATAAATCTATGGCCAACCAACCTGTATAACCTATAGTGTCATTTTGTGGTTCACTGTTTTGAAAAAAAAGTAGGTAAGATCCTAGAAGATTGCTTGCAAACTTTTATGCAGTCTTCATCCTATTTTATTATGGATTCTTTTCCTGTATTGGAGAGATTAAATGATGTGTCATGGCAGGCAGGCTATATTTACATACATATTTCAAACATGGGGATTAATGCCCTTCTAGACTACCAATATATCAAAACAGTTGCTCCCATAATAAGTGTCCAGGCTGTTCGTAAAAATACCTAAATTAGTGCTTGCTTTAATGCAATTTCGCAATCCATTCCTTGCATCAGCTGCTCTCTCAGAGAACCAATTAGTATACTTCTTATTCCTATAGAATCTTCTACAAAGGTTGTCTGATGATTTTCTACTACTTTTTGAAAACCCCAAACATTCCCAGAGGTAGTTGCCTCTAAATGCCCTACATACTTGTATAAGGACTCCTCTTAAATATCTGTATGAGCACTGTACAAGCTCAGATGTTTTAGTCATTCATAATAACTTACATTTTCACATCCATTGATGCTCTTGGCATATTTCTAGTATACTCTTCCCAGTTTACCCATGCTTGTCTTTGTATAAGGTTTCCATATTGTTATTCCATACTCAAGTTTGGGTCTAATATAACTAACAAACAATGATTTTTTTTAGTTCTGATTTCCTAGACTTTATAAATATTTTTATGCAACCTATAGTTCAATATCTATCATTAACCAATTGGTTGATATGATTAGAAAAAACAAAAGATGGATCTACTCATATATCTTGGTCCTTAAATGCATTTACAATTTCAATCACTGTGTGCTGTATTAAATAGTCACTTTTCATTTTATGTCTCCCAAATCTTCTATGCTTAGGTTTTGATGTATTTATCAGCATATTATTCTCCTGTGCCCAAATGGTCAATGTAGTCAAGTTCTTTTGCAGACATGCCCTATCTGTAACACATGTAATCAGTTTACCCAATTTCAAGTCATCTGCATTCAGAGTATAGAATACCTCAGATGAAAAAGCTAGATCTGAAAGATACAATCTAAACAATTATGGGAATAGGACAGAGACCTGTGTGACACCTTGACTGTAACAAAGCCTTTCATCTGTCCAGTTGCTATGATACGTCCTATTTGCAAATCCACAAACCTAAAAAATCTATTGGGCAGAATCTCTACAGCTACTTCACTTCTCTTGCATAGAATAAGCTCCCCATGAACCTTAGAAACATTTCCTACATCCATGAACTCAAGAAAACTCTCAAAAGGTACCTTAATAGCACATGGGTTTGCCTCTGTAATCATCCCACATGAACCCACCCCTTTATCTACCACTATCCTCTCTATTCCTCCCTTCCCTACTACCATAACTCACTTAACTGCTCTGTATTGTACAATTATCCTCTGAAGATGACACAAAGTCATTCAAATATTTTATTGTATATTTCTTTGCTATGTTTTTCTTCATTGTTATAATGCCTCTTGCTATATTCTACTGTGGAGCTTATATCTACATTTGCTTAGCTGTTTTATTGTTAATTTTTCACTGTATTTATCTTCAATTTTGTCAATTTTCTTGTTTACTTGTACTGTGGAGCTTTTCTCCCCGGGTCTCCACTGAAAAAGGGCTTTTGCTCAGATGGACTATCCTGGTTAACAAATGTCAAATAAATAAATTTGTAAGCCATGCAGATATCCATCAACAGTACATTAATACTTAATTGTCCTAACTTACTGATCAGAGTTTTCTGTATGACCCTGTCAAATGCTAAAGTTAAATCTATATAAATTGCATCTCAGCATGCTTTTTCATTCATAGCCATTATTATATTGTTATAGAACATCATGTTACTGGTGGTAATAGATCTGCTTTCAACATATGCATGCTGATATATGGTTTCAACTCCCAACCTCTCCAATTCTGACAATAACTTCTCCAATATTACCATCACCGTTATTTTCCACAACATGAAAGTACAGATAAGGGTCTGTATGACTCTGGGTTTGTCCTACTCCACTTTCCCTTAAAGACAGGTCTAATAAGTGCATGTCTCCAGTCTTGAGGAGTCTCCACATATTTACACAACCTAGTAAATAATAAATATAATGATACTGTAAGTTCTTGCTGAAGTGTTCTCAGATCATTATTGCTATTTTTATCTTCTCTCTGTGCTTTGTTTGGATCCAGCTTGCATAGTACTTTTTCAATATAATCGAATTTGATTTCAGTATCTGAAGTTACCTGGATGCTACTAAGATAATTTATCACCCCCTTTGCGGAGCCAAACTGTTTTCATAGGTTCATAGGTTCATAGGTAGATACTAGGCTATCTGCCCTAGGGTATTTATAAGCCTAGCCAGAGTGTATTTGGCTTCCGCCTCCCTATTAGATTAGCCTACTGTGCCTCTGTAAAGTAGGTCACAGAAGGTACCCTTTTAAAATTAGTTTACTGTGCCTCTGTCTAGCAGGGACACAGAAGAGATCCCAGGGGTGAATTTGCAATTTCCCATCCACGCGTCCAGATTTTGCTTGAAGAGTGTCAGCGAGGGGCTATGTCTAACATGAATTGGGATTCTATTCCAGAGTGAGGGGAGCCTCTGGGAAATGAATCTGTCCCTCCAGCATGTCCTATTTATTTTTGTGCTGAGGTTTAGGTCCCTGGAGCGTGTAGCTCTAAGAGACTTGGATTTTTTGAGGTGGAGCATGTCCATTAATTCTGGGTTTGACATGGCTTTGTACGTCAGGCATAGATCGCCTCTGAGTAGGTGGTAAGTAACTGAGTAGAGCTGGAGTTTCTTTAGTCGAGCTGCATAGGACATCTGTTTGTAGCCCATGATCCTCTTGGTGAGGTACTTCTGGGGTCTCTCCAGCTGCTGCAGGTGTCGGGTAAGGTACATCCCAAAAGGGGCATTGTATTCAATTATGGGCCTGATGAGTGACGAGTAGAGGGGCACAATGACCTCTCTTGATCTAGATGCGAACCCTTTTGTGATAAAGTGGGCTATATAGAAGGTCTTTCTAACCACTTTGGCAACATGATTATCAAAGGAGAGATTACTATCTACGTTGGTCCCCAAATCTCTAATTACTTCTTCCGTACTTAATGGATTACCACCTATGTGGTAATTTGTGGGCACCTTGTTTTTCCCAAAGGAGATGACTATGCACTTTTTAGCATTTAGCTTGAGGCCGTGGCTCTGGCACCAAGCATCCGTCTCTGTGAGACCCTTTTGGAGGATGCTTGTGTCAGCTGGAGATTCGATTATGGCCCCCAGTTTGCAGTCATCTGTGAACTTTGTCAGCCATAATCCCCCCGTGTTAGCCTGAACCTCAGAGAAGTATATACCGAACAAGAGAGGTCCCAGAACTGAGCCCTGTGGGACGCCACTTGTAACTGGTTTGGATTTGGACATGGCACCTGTGATTCTGACCATGTGGGTTCTATCTCTGAGCCAGTTTGCAACCCATCTTGTGATATAGGGGTTGATTTTTAAGCTGGTAAGTTTATTTATGATGCCCGATTGGGGTATTGTGTCAAAGGCTTTTGCGAGGTCCAGGTAGGCTGTGTGGACTACCTTGCCCTCATCTATGGCTTTGGTAACTGTTTCAAAGAAATCAACTAGGTTTAAGAGGCAAGATCTGCCCTTAACAAAGCCGAATTGGGTAGGGTCCAGTGTCTGGAGGCTCCAAATGTCTTTGTTTATGAGTTCCATGATAATACGCTCCATAGCTTTACAGACCAGACTAGTCAGGCTTATGGGGCGATAGTTTCCGGGGTCCATTGTGGCACCACCTTTGTGGAGTGGGACCACTGTAGCTGTACACCATTCTTTGGGTACATATCCTGTAGTAAGGCTAAGTTTGAACAGTGACTTAATGTGAGGGTTCAGTTCTTCTTGGAGCTCATGTAAGACACAGCCTGGGACACCATCCGGTCCCATAGATGCTGTGTTTTTTGCTTTGGAGAGGGCAGCTTTCACCTGTGCATCTGTGATGTCAGGGAGGTTACATTCAGTTGGGATAGACATTTTCCCCTTTGGGGGGGAAGGGGGGAGAAGTTTGCACTGAATCTGTCTGCCAGGATGTTGGCTATGTCTGTAGGTTCGGTATATTTTGTACTGTTATGCAACAATTCAGAGCATATCTGGGAGTTTCCGACCATGTTCCTGACATAACTAAAGAAGGCCTTGTGATTATCTTTAGTGTCTAGGGCAATTTTTCTTTCGAAACTGGCCTTTGATGATTTTATGAGGGATCAAAGTTTCTTGCTAATACTAATCAGAGATGCCTTCCCTTTTTGGGATTTTGCTCTGTTATGTAGTAGCTTCCTCCTTCTGTTGTATAGTTTATTTATGGCCGGGGTCCATCAGACTGGTGTCCTGTTTTTGGAGGAGTGAGTCTTGGTTTTATTTGGGATAGCACGATCCATGCATTCCTGCAGGTGCTCATAGAATGCATTTGTAAAGGATTCTGCGGATTGGGCTGTATTATCCTCTGGCTCAGGGGCTTTGAAGGATTCCACCTCAGTCTTGAGAAGTGCAAAGTTGGCTTTTGAGAAATTCTTTACAGTGATTTCCTTGGCTGGGGGTGGGGACAGGATATGGATGTCCAGGGAAATTTGTTTATGGTCTGATCTTACCAATGAGGGGTTTACCTCTGGTGTGGAACATAGAGTCCCCATGTTGGTGATGACCAGGCCCAATATGTTGTTCCATCTTGTGGGAGTGGTGACCAGTTGTTCCATTGCATTAGAGTTTATAAATTCAAGGAACCGTTGGGTGAGGGTGTTTGGGCTTGAGTAGTTTTCCCAGTCAATGTTTGGGTAGTTGAAGTCACCCAGTAACATAGTGTTTGGAGAGACCTTCATATTCTCCAGTGTTCTCAGGAATGCCAAGTGGGGTTCCTGTAATAGGGAGGGTGTTCTGTAACAGGCTACAAACTGAAAGGTAGTTTTGCCCGCTGTTAGTTGCACATGGATGGTTTCCGATGCTTCGTGCAGTGCCACTAACCTGGAGGTGTAGGTATCTTTGATGAATATAGATACCCCCCCTCCTTTTGTGCTTCGTTCCGAGTTTTGGGGCCGAAACGCATGGTATGAGTTATAACTTGGTAGTGCTGGGGTGCTCTCAGGAGCCTTGAACCAGGTTTCTGTTACTGCACAGACATCGATTTTCTCCATACTGAGGAGAGCCTCGAGTGTGTGCATCTTGAGGTTTAGACTTCTGGCATTGAGTAGCATTACCTTTAGTTTTTTTATCCTTGGGTTGTCTATGGAGGTGGGTTTGTCCTTTGAGCCTTGCCTAAAAAAGGCACTATGGGGGTGGCAAGAGCCTTGGCCAGTATACAAAAGCCTAAGGGTGACAGGTGCAAGCCATCCCTAGCGAAGCAACATGGCTTGTCAAGCATGCCATCCCAGGCTGACAGACATTGGATCCCCTTTGAATGACACCAATACTTTAGCCAATTGTTGAAACTGATCATTTTGTCTTTATACTATGGCATTATTCTTGGTGAGGGCAAGATGCTACTCAAGGTCAGGGTCATACCAGCCTGGGCTACATGGTCAGAGAGCTCCTCTATGTCTCTTTTCATGTAGTCCAGGGAGGTACATCTCAGGTCATTCACACCAGCATGGACAATGACAGAGTCATACTTGTACTTGCTTTGGAGTGACCTGAGTGCTTGCGTTATGTGGCGGATCCTGGCACCTGACAGGCAGCTTACAGTGAACTTCTCCTTGTTCAGTCTAGTGAGTGGGACGTCAGTGTGCCGGACAATAGAGTCCCCTATAACAAGTGTATTTGGTGTGTTGTTTGGCCTTAAGGGCTGTGACTGTGAGGCACACTGATTTTGTGAGATATGTGATTCATGGGTATTGTTGAGGGGTGGCTGTTGCTTGGATATCTGCTTAGGAGGTCTTTGCTGTTTAGGCAGACTTTTATTTAGAGCCTCCGAGTATGTTTTTGTGTGTTTATGTGTCGGGTATGCAGATGCAATAGGTCTGTGTGAGACTGGATTTGTGGTGTGGGTGGTTACCTTTTCCTCCTGACTGACTGTGCCAGTCTTGGGTTGAGAGAGCTCTGCCTCCAGTTTGGCTGTGTAACTGCATCTCTCACATGTATTAGAGTTTGTTGGAAGGAGGAGAGGGTTGTCTGTGTACATAAGGCAATTGTAACATTGCTTCAAAATTCCCAGATTCACCAGCTGGACTGGAGAGTAACCTTGAAACTGACCCTTGGACATACCAGATTAGTATAGGGAACTGTTTTTTTATTGATCAGATTAGGGAAGGGAACTGATTTTTCACTTGATCAGGAAGGACCAATCGGGAGCCTAATACTTATGAGAAGTCAAGGAGGGTGTAGTGCTTTAGTTAGTTAGTGTTTCCTTATAAGAGCTGAGCAAGTGCAGGACTTTAGAAAGAGAATAGAGTGATTACTTTGAGAGTTTGAACAGTTCTAAGGGAAAAAGTGAAGAGCAGACTTTGTGGAGCCTGGAATAGTTTAAACCTGTTTAGGCGGCGCTGCCCGACGCTGCTCAGTGTGCAAAACTGTGCAAAAAGAGAGTTGTAGGGTTTTAAGAGAGACAGATCAAGGAGTTTAGAACTGACCCAAAATGGCCAATAAAACTACAGCTTCTAGGTAGTAACCACTCCTCCAGGGGCAGGCAGGCTGTTCAGTGTTAACCACTCCCACTGGTGAACACAGAGACTTCCCTTTAGCCCAAGCAAGCACTGGCCTTCTAGAAACTTCCAAACAGTTCAGAACAGCAAATCTGTAACTGAACTTTCTTAACTTTAAGAAAGTGGGAAAAAAGCAAGATTTTTTTTTTTTTTTTTCTTTTTGTTGTAGTTTAAAGGTAGCAGAGATACACAAGCAGCAAAATAATCACAACGGTGCAATAAATGACCCCACACTTGAGTGCTAGGCCAAAATCAGGCAAAATGCAGTTTTGCATAAGATTTTATAAATACATGTATAATATGTTGTGTTTGAGAATACATTTTAGAATCTACACACAGTTTATCAATTTGTATGTCTTTACTCCTTCCACATTTTATGTATCTATAAAATGGTTTCCTATTATGCTGGATATCTTTATATAATTTTCTTCAAATTTTTCTTGATCTTGTCTCACACTATGTTTAATATGTTTGTCCAGCTTGTTTATTTCAGTCTTCAAAGTTGTAGTTCAACATATTTTTCATTTCTTATATTTTCTGTCTCTTAACTCGATCAAGTATCTCATTCTTATTGGAATATATCCTCCTGCGTTTGTCTGCCTAGATCCTGATATTAAACATTTTTTTCCATTTAAACAATTTCTCTTTAAAAACTTTCCACATTTCTTCTGCAGTTTTCCCACTGAATGCATCACTCTAATTAATTTTACTTAGAGACTCTTTTGCTTCCATATAACCTGTTATTAATCATCTGTGCATTAGTTTGAATTTCAGTTCAGCAGACTTATCTAGCAACAAATTAACATTTATAACTACACAATCACTGCACATCAAATGTGGTAAAACTTGACATAAAGTAAAAGTGTCTTGTGGATCAAATACTGCCCAGAATTAACTTGCTTACCATGACATGCCTCTATTTATATAGCATACAAGCAGTAGCACATTGCTTACAGGAACAGTGCCAGAGAACTACTGTAATATAACCTCTGGCATTTTGTTTGTATCACATTTTTTATTTGGGACAAGTTTGACTTACAGTAATAGGGAATAATGATAGGGTGCCCTTTTCCACGTTTATTCTAATATTTTTATGGGCCAGTTGGAGCAACAATGCATCTGTGGTACTAGATTTATACAGCACATTTTTGTACACTAGGTATGTGATCTGCTTTTTGTTTTCAAATGTTCACAAGGTGTTTTCAAGAATTTTGACAGAATCTCAACATTAGCCATTTTAGAATAAAATTGAAAATAGTTTCTTCTCTTGATTAGATAACTTACCTAAATGTTGGCCTGTTAGTCAAAACATAGGGGTCTGTTTAATCTCCTTTCTATAGAAAGTCTTTCGATACTTTATTATATGCATCCATGTGAATATCTTAGACATCTTACTACAGCTTTGCCAAATCCTAAGCATATCAGCAAATTGAAATTATGTAGTATACACACAGCTTGGAAATGTTGATTGATTTTATGTTTAGGATTTTAGAAAGAGATTGCTTGGGATATGACATAATACAAGCCCTACAAGATAGGTATATATCGGGGGTAACCTTTCTACTTTCCTCATTCTGAAAGAGTATCTGCTATTACAGAGGAAGATATAGTAGTTTATCCTTCTTATGTTGTTATTACACTTATTTATATTTCATCTGAGGCAAAAATAGTAAAACGAAATTGGAATGTCTTGTCCTGTACTAAAAGATATCTTACATGGCCACCCAACAGTTGTTTATTCACTGGAGCAAGTTTAAATGATAGACTGTTTTTTTTCACATTAAGCAACTTCTAAACAGTTTAGTTTAAATCACCTAATTTCATGGGTGGCAGAACCATAGAGCCAGGGGTATAGTGAGCCCCCCACTTTTACAGCTGCAAGACATGTCAAGAAAAATTAATGAAGTGGAGTTTTCACGCTAACATGGATTCACGAGCAGAAGTTAAACTAACTAAACTAGCTATTCTTGTTCTCTTATTGCTCTGTGTTACAGGAGTTATGCTGCCGCTGTTCTATCAGTGCTGCCAGAGTCATGCCGGTAAGGAGAGTTTTATTCTTTTATTTGCAGGAGTTATGCTGCTCGTGTGTGTGTGTATGTATGTGTGTGTGTGTGTGTGTGTGTGTGTGTGTGTGTGTGTGTGTGTGTGTGTGTGTGTGTGTGTGTGTGTGTGTGTGTAAAATGTCCCAGTTAGGTATACCTGGTGGTTAGTGTTAGGCTCAAACAAGAGCCTGAGTTTTCCACCCATACCACCCCTTGTGATTCAGGGAGTTGAGTCCATAGCTCTCAACTGTCCAGATTTTCACAGAATATTTGGCTCATACTTTTGGTCTGTTCCTCTTAAAATTTGTGGTTTTCTGGCAAATCAGTGAGAACTGAATTCACTAAATAATGATAGCCCTTTAAGTATCAGTCTTCCTGTCTTTCAGGAAACACATGGTAACACATAACACTTTATTTTAGCAACTTTCTAAGATTATACAAGCAATATTTAAAATGTGTCCCTGGTTTTGGGATTTTACCCCCCCCCACAAATAAATTTTGGCTTTTTCCAGATTTATTGTACTGTGAAGTTGAGAGATTTAGTTGAATGTCAAGTGGATTTTACAAGGAGCTGAGAGCTTCAGGGGAAGACAAGTTTAGTGCTACTTCTGCTAAGTCATTTGCATTGTTAGGAGCACAACAGATAATATACTTGCCTCTGATGCACAAGGCTGTGGGTTCTACTCCCACAGGATGCAGATGGATCGCTGATACTGTACTGTGTTGTACTTTAAAGGGAGTGGATGCTGCAGCCCTGTGGATGTCCTCCTTTGGAGGAATTACCTAGCAAATATGTTTCTGTTATCAGTTTGCCATCCATTCCCCATTGCAAAATTGCTAGCTTATCATTTGTTTTTAATGTAGCATAGGCAATTTATTCTTCAAGGGCAGCAGGCACTTTATTTGTAAATGAAACAATGAAATATAAAATTGCTTGCTAGCAGCTACCTCTTCATTAGTTACAGATCCCTTTAATGTGGAATTATTTAGATGACTTACTTCTGCAGAGATTTTGCATATTTACTGATATTGGTGGATTGTAATTACAGAAGTTTGAGTGGACTTTTATGGTTGAAATTTTCTGAAATGGGTAGTTTTGTCATTATTGGTTCATACATTTTGTTTCATTGCTTACTAGAAGACTGTTCCAAACTACAAATTTAAAACACACTCTAACA